>NC_143480.1:14693950-14844632 GCF_027475165.1 Benincasa hispida | reverse complement strand
CTTTTCCCTCAAAATTTAATGCCACTGTTAAAAGCAATTAATTTCTTATTTCTGTTTAGGTTTTTGATACATCTGCCATTTCTTTTGGCCTCATTCTTGAGTCCGTGGTCTCCAGTATCCAGCTTCTTAAATTAAACCTAAAAATTTTCCAAAATACTTCCCAAAATGCTAGTAGATAACTTTTCCACCAGTAGTTACCTCACTAGTTACCAGTATAATTGCATGGAAATGTGATGAATAAATTTTCATTTTGGCTTTAGTGTTGAAAATTTTGCAGGGAAAGAAAGGTGTTTGGATTAAACTGCCTATTGAGCTTGCTCATCTTGTTGAAGCTATTGTTAAGGTGATACTCCAATATAGTTTTTTAGATCATTTTAACAGTAGATTTAGGAACTTGTACTTTCAAGTGCTGCAAGTAATTGTTTTTATTCTCTATAGTTCTTTGACCAGATATTGTTCTTCGTTTAGGAAAGGTTCTGGTACCACCATGCTGAGCCGAAGTATTTGATGCTAGTGTACTGGATACCTGAAGGTGCTCATACTCTTCCTGTAAATGCTACCCATCGAGTTGGCATTGGTGCCTTTGTATTGAACGACAAGAAAGAGGTACATTTCCATGCGCTTTATTACTGCAGTGTACCAAGAAGAGAAGCTTAGTTCATTTCTTCATGAATATCTCTTTATATATACTTCACTCATAATTAGGTGAGTAGTAATTATGTTTGCAACAACAAACTAGAGTTGAGAAAGACTTTCCATGGACGTCTAAAAAAGATGAAATTTTGTGTTTTTTCAAATTACTGAGCAGCAAGTATTCATTTAATGCTGTAAGCCTGTAATAGAGTTACTTTTCAAGGTTGGATGTGCTCCTTAATCTTTTTTTAAAGAAATTATTATGCCTAGGCTTCCACTAATAATTATGTTGATTTATTTGCTCAAATTGGAGGGTACAGCTGAAACAATCAGGCCTGGCAATTCGCATGTAAGTTGAACTTATCTAGTGGTTTAATTACAGTCCTCAATCATACTCAAGTTGTGTTATTGACCTTTGTCAATTAAGGATAAAATGAATCTCTCTATAAATCGGGCTAAATAAAAATCATCCAATATTTTCCCGCAAGGAAACATAGTCGTTTTACAGGCAGTCAATGAAGCGAGAAGTATTTTCCATGGCAGGTAGTCATTGTGGATAGTTGTTAGAAATAAGAGGCTTTGTAGATAGTTTGTAGCCCCGAGAGTATTTTAGTATTTTACTTTACCCTAGGTTTATTTCCTTTTTTTTTGTATTAGGGCTTGCTAGAGCCTATAAATATGGCTTCTCTTGTAACTTTCATTTTATGTTAAAATAATAAAAAGCGACTTCATCGTGGTTTTTTCTCCTTGTTCTAGGGTTTTCCACGTAAATTTAGTGTTTTCTGTTTTCTATCTTTTAACATGGCATCAGAGAGTGGTGACGAAATCCTAGCCGCCATTGGCAAAAACCAACCGGTGCAAGATAACCTTAGTTCTGCACCAGCCTCGCTTCCGCCACAGCTGCCGATGGGGCCTCTGACCACCACCGCTACTGCCACCACTGACATTGTTGCTACTATTGCTGTCCAAGCTGCCGTTGATTGATATCTTCAGTCCATGCATATTCGTCCAACTCTAGCACTGCCGCAACCTTTTGTTGGAAACCCTAGCGCCACCACCCTTTTTCACAGTGTTGTCGGTGTTCCTCCCTGTTATCGAGTGCCGCCGCTGCCTATCCCTCCAACCTTGCTGCCGGTAACCGAAACATACACCTTGAAGCCGAGATTGATGAGTCGTCCGCCTACCACAGAGGTAAATCCCTTGCCATGGCAACAAGCCTCTCGCAATCGCCGGGAATCCCTGACTCCTTTCCCTTCCAGCCACAAGCAACCTACCTGCAGCCGTCGGGCCTTCCTCATCATGTGCCGCCTAGTTATGTATTAAGGTTTGATTGGTTTATCTTTGGTAATGGTTCAAAAACAGTTGGCTAATCTTCAAGAAAGTTTTCAGCACAAATCGCTGCTCTTGGGGCAGCCCTAGGTGCTTCCACAAACTTAAATTCCAGTACAGTGAATTCTGACAATCCTTCCGGTCTACTGATGTATCCAAAGAATTCGGTAACCTCTTTCCCTACTTTAACTACTACAAATTATTTGTCTGGATTTATGGAAAATTCTTCAGGGTTAATTGCAAGAGAAAAGTTGAATGGTCAGAATTATTTCTCCTGGTCTCAGTCCATTAAAATGGCTCTTGAGGGGTGTCACAAGTTTTTGGGTATTTAACTGGTGAGATACCAAGACCTAAGCCAAGGGATCCTCAGGAGCGCATTTGGAAAGGAGAAGGCTCCCTACTTCGATCATTGCTGATTAATAGTATGGAACCTCAGATAGGGAAACCGTTGTTGTATGCGGGATATCTGGGATGCAGTTTAGAAATTATATTCTAAGAGGCAGAATGCATCTTGTCTTTATACTCTGCGTAAACAAGCTCACGAGTGCAAATAGGGGATGATGGATGTCACTTCATACTTTAACAAATTATCCCTAATCTGGCAAGAGATGAACCTGTGTCTTGAAATTATCTGGGATTGTCCTTGTGGGGTGTCCAGTATTTCGAGATTGAGGAAGTCAATCGTGATTATGATTTCCTAGGTGGTTTGAACTCCAAGTTCGATATAGTGCGAGGCCGTATACTGGGATAGAGGCCTATACCTTCTCTTATGGAAGTGTGTTCTAAGGTTCGTCTAAAGGAAGACAGAGTCAGTGTTATGAGCATCATGACTGTATCTGCTGTTGATCCTGCTGCTTTCAGTGCGAAATTATCTGGTTCTGATAGTGATAAGCAAAATGGAAAACAGACCCCAGAGTGTGAACATTGCAAGAAACCCTAGCATACGAAAGATCAGTGTTGGAAGTTACATGGTAGACCACTGATTGGCAGAAGACGTCCTCTAAATGACAAGCCAATCTTGGTCGGGCTCTTATGAGTGAATTTGTGAGTGTCTCCCAGTCACAACCTCAGATGAATTGCCAAAGTGACCCTAGTGTCTCTTCTCTTAGGGCCGTTGCTCAATCAGGTACCTCTTAATCCTTAAGTCTCCTCAGCATAATGGTAAGAAACCATGGATACTTGATTCAGGAGCTGTATATCATTTGACTGGATCGTCTGATAATTTTCTATCATATCTTTCGAGTGCTAGTAATGAAAAGATTCGGATTGCAAATGGGTCCTTTGCTCCTACTGCGGACAAGGGTCATATTTCTCTTTTTTATGATTTAACTTTACAGAATGTGCTGCATGTACCCAAAATATCTTACAATTTATTATCTATTAGTAAGATAACTAGAGATCTGAATTGTCAAGTTTCCTTCTCACTAGATAATGTTTTCTTTCAGGACTTGAGCTCGGGGAAGACGATTGACATTGTCTGGCACAATGGAGGACTCTATTTCCTTGATAATGATGCTTCCTCTAAGAACTGTTATAGGACTAGTGTGTTGTCTTCTTATTTTTCAACTTCAGAAAAAGATTATATATTGTGGCATTTTCGCCTCGGTCATCCAAATTTTCAATATATGAAATATTTATTTCCTCATTTATTCAATAAAGTTGATGTCTCTTCTTTATCTTGTGATATGTGCATTCGTGCAAAACAGCATAAGGTCACTTTTCTATCTTAACCTTACAAACCTTCTCAGCCTTTCATCCTTATTCATAGTGATATTTGGGGTTCTTCGAGTATTACCACCTCTTTAGGGAAACGTTGGTTTGTGACCTTTATTGATGATCATACTCGTCTTACATGGGTTTTTCTCCTCACTGATAAATCTGAGGTTTCATTGATATTTCAACAATTTTACACTACTGTTGAGACTCGGTTCAACACCAAAATACTATTCTTCGTAGTGATAATGGTCTTGAGTTCCTTAATCATACCTTTCTTGATTTTCTGTCCTCTAAAGGCATTGTCCACCAAATCTCGTGTGCCTATACCCCTTAATAGAATGGGGTGGCTAAAAGGAAAAATCATCGTCTCCTCGAGGTTGCACGGTCTCTCATGCTGTCTACTTCACTTCCATTTTATTTATGGAGGGATGCAGTTTTGACTAGAGCTCATCTTATTAATTGAATGTCTTCCCCTAGCCTCCAACTCCAAACTCCTCTTGAATGCCTCAAGAAGTCATACCCTACCACGGGGCTTATTCCTGATGCCCTTTCCGGGTTTTTTGGTGCACTGCCTTTGTCCATAGTCATGGCCCTAACCAAACTAAGTTTACCCATTATGCTCAGAAATGCATCTTCTTTGGGTATCTCCTTCACCGGCGAGGTTATAAATGCTTCCACACTTCTTCCCGAAAATACTTCATCTCTATGGATATAACGTTTCTTGAGAATAATCCTTTCTTCCACGTTAGTCATCTTCAGAGGGAGAGTACTAGTGAAGAGACTAACTAGTCCACATCTTCAGTCCCATCTTTTCTCGAACTCCTTCCTGAACCCATCCTGAGTGCCCATGACACCGTTCTACCCACTAAATAAGTTCCTTGGATAACTTACTACAAGAAGAATCTCAGAAAGGAAATGGTGTCCCCTATTGCTCCGCCGTATCCGGTCCATGAATCTGAACCAACATAAGCTTGAGGTACTATTTGGCCCTAATAATATTAACTTGTGTGTCGAGGATGATATTTTTATTTGGTTGAGAATGACAGGATTGACATGTTAGTTCCAGAGAATAATAGGGTTACTAGCAGTGATGAGACTTCGACATAAACATAAGAGGGTGAGACTCTTCCTTAGGCTGAAAAATGTAATCAAAATCCCATTACAGATGAAGATTCAGACAAACCAAGGGATTATAATATCTTTCTTGACATGCTCATTACATTGAGAAAGGGCACCAAGTTCTTAACCAAGTACCCCATATATAGCTTTCTGTCTTCTGAGTTCAAGGCGTTCACTGCCAGTCTTGATACAACAACAATACCGAAAAATATACATATTGTTGAAATTATAGTTTAGCCCTAAGGACGTTTTGGTCCTTTTATGTGGTGTCTACAGTCTAGGGTTTCTTACTGTTTGATTATTTATACTTGTCCATGTAATGTGTACTGTGTATCTGAATTAAATAAAAAACTCTTATCGTGGTTTTTTCTCCCTGGTCTAGGGTTTTCCACATAACTCTGGTGTTTTTCTTTTCTACCTTAACTTTTCAAGATGGTATCAGAGCATGGTGATGAGAATGTCGCTGGAATAGAAGAGATTCAGTCATCGACTCTAGCCGGGGATGGAATTCCAGGGGAAATTTCTCACAGTGCTGAAATTAGGGCTGTCGTCGACCAATATCTACGGTCATTACTTGGACCGATTCAAATCCAACACACGAGACAACAGCTTCTCGTCGATCTAGCAGTTACTGCCATCGAGGACCTCCGTCGCTACCGTTGACGACTTCAACCAGACACGAACGCCTGCTGTCGACGACTCCATCGTTCCAACCGCCAATCGTTACCGATCGTAGCCCAAACACAATCGATGGAGTTTTTCCAGGTCAGTTGTCCTCTCACCTTTCATCTTTTTCCCTTTTGTCTTCTCTGCCCAGCTCCTCGACCTTCCATCCCTCGATAAATCTGAACCAGACCTCAACCTACCTTGATCTACCCAGCCTTCCGAACTTGCCCGACCTCTCGATCTACCAGAACCTACCAAACCAGATGATCCACCTGAACCAACCAGTCCAGCCAAACCAACCGGTCCAACCAAACCCGGTCCAGCCCAACCCATTACAGCAAGCTTTTTTCTCCTACCTTTTACCCTCTGGTCAGCCAGCTCCTACAACGATTTTTAATGGGACCGTTAGCGTTCAACCTACAACGGAAGAAACCATATCATCAGGGGTCTATGGGCAGAAACAACCTACAACGATTTTTAATGGGACCGTTAGCGTTCAACAGCAATTGGCAAATTTGCAGCAGCAGATTCTTGCGCTTGGGGTAGCCGTTAGATCTACGACCAATCCGTCAACTGATTTTCTACCAGATACATACCCGAGAGTTCCGTTATGTTCAAAAACTCCAGTAAATGCTTACCCTACTTTACCTTTCGCAAACATTACATCTGGTTCTGTGGACAATTCTGCAGGAATTTCTATCGGCGAAAAACTTAATGGCCAGAACTATTTTTCTTGATCATAATCTGTGAGGATGGTTCTCGAGGAATGGCATAAGTTCGGGTATCTAACTAAGGAGATATCCAGACCAAACCCTGGGGATCCTCAGGAACGTATATGGAAGGGGGGAGGATTCTCTCCCTCGCTCAATTTTAATAAACAATATGGAACCCCAGATCGGGAAGCCTCTTCTTTACTCAGCTTCGGCTCGGGATATTTGGGAAGCTGTCCAGAAACTTTATTCGAAGAGGCAGAATGCTTCACGCCTTTATACATTGAGAAAATAGGTGCATGAGTGCAAGTAGGGGACTGTCGATGTAACATCCTATTTCAATAAATTATCACTATTGTGGCAAGAAATGGATCCGTGTCGGGAAATAGTTTGGAATTGCCCAGTTGACGGGGTTCAGTATTCGAAGATTGAGGAGGCTGACCACGTATATGATTTTCTGGCTAGCTTAAACTCGAAATTTGATGGTGTTTAGAGCCGAATTTTGGGACAAAGACCAGTGTCGTCCCTAATAGAAGTTTGCTCAGAGGTCAGATTGGAAGAAGATCGAACTAGCGCTATGAATGGTACAACGACTAATGCCTTAGACTCTGCTGCGTTTGGAGTCAAGTCATCTGGATTAGAGAATGACAAACGGAGTGGAAAGACCCCTCCAATTTGTGAACATTGTAAGAAACCGTGGCATACGAAAGATCAATGCTGGAAATTACATGGTTGACCTCCAAATGGCAAGCGGCGTCCTTCGAACGATAAATCTAAGTCCAGTCGAGCCTTCGTTAGTGAAACAGTTGATGGTGCTCCTCCAGGAACTAATCAAGTGGATCCAGGTACAGTTAGAACTGGCAATATTGTCCAATCAGGTACTCCCCATTCCTTTAGTTTCTTTGCTGAGGGAGATGAATCCTGGATCCTTGATTCCGGAGCAACGAACCATCTAACTAGATCATCTGGTCAATTCCTCTCCTATTATCCAAGTGCTGGAAATGAGAGAATAAGAATTGCAAATGGGTATTTGCCCCTGTTGCTGGAAAGGGCCATTTATCTCCAATTCAAGGACTGATTTTATAGAATGTCTTACATGTGCCAAAGATATCTTATAATTTGCTATTAATCAGTAAGTTAACTAGAGATTTGAACTGCAAAGTTGTGTTCTCAACAGATAATGTTTCGTTTCAGGACCTGAGCTTCGGGAAGATGATTGGCACTGCCCGGCACGATAGGGGGCTCTATTTCCTCTTCGAGGATGCTTCTTCTAGGAGTTTATCTAGCACTTGTTTACTGTCTTCTCTTACTTTTTTTGAAATTGATTTCTTATTATGCCATTTTTGTCTTGGACATCCAAACTTTCATTATATGAAATATCTATTTCCCCATTTATTTCGAAATGTAAATGTGTTGTCTTTGCCGTGTGATGTTTGTATTCGTGCAAAACAGCCTAGGGCGTCTTTTACCTCACAACCCTAGAAACCTTCCCGGCCCTTCCACCTGATACATAGTGATGTTGGGGGTCCGTCGAATGTCACAACGGTGTTAGGTAAACGATGGTTTGTCACCTTCATAGATGATCACACCTGTCTTACATGGGTGTTCCTTCTTACAGACAAGTCTGAAGTGACGACGGTCTTTCAACAGTTTTACACCATCGTCGAAACCCAGTTCAATACCAAAATCGCCATTCTTCGAAGTGACAATGGGTGTGAATTTGTTAATTAGTCCCTTCGTGAGTTTTTAGACTCTAAAGGTATCGTTCACCAAAATTCTTGTGCCTATACTCCTCAGCAGAATGGGGTGGCTGAACGAAAAAATCGCCACCTCATTGAAGTAGCCCGATCTCTCAGGATACTTGCATCCTTACCCTCATATCTCTGGGGAGATGTTGTACTTACTGCATCTCATCTCATCAATCGGATGCCCTCCCGTGTGCTCAAATTCCAAACCCCCTTAGAGCATTTTAAAGAATCTGTCTCGTCCACCCGCCTTTTCCCAGATGTTCCTCTTCGGGTGTTTGGGTGCACCGTTTTCGTTCATAATCACGGTCCTCACCAAAGTAAATTTGCTCCTAGGGCCCAAAAATGTGTCTTTGTTGGGTATCCGCTCCATCAACGGGGCTACAAGTGCTTTCAGCCTTCTTCTCGAAAGTACTTTATCACCATGGATGTCATATTTCTAGAAGACAAACCCTTCTTTCCCGTTAGTCCTCTTCAGGGGGAGACTTCGAGTGAAGAGGCTAACACTTCCACCTACTCTGTTCCGTTAGACCTATTTCCTGAACCTATCCCTGAAACAAATGAGCTTGTCCTCCCTACAAAACAAGTGCCTTGGATAACCTACTATAGGAAGCATCTCCAAAAGGAAATAGTTCCCGAAATTGTTCCTCCTGTTGCTCCGTCGGAAGGTGTTCAAGAGTCAGAACTAGAACCGGCTGAGGCTAGTCACAATGACAATGAGTATGTTGAAGGTGATATAGTGAACTCTGGCGAAGTCAGGGATGATGGTAGTAATGAAGCGCCAAGTGATGCTCAGGGGACTGAAAATGAACAACAGTTGGGTACAGATGAACAGGCAGATAAGATTAGTGAGATTGATGCTACCTTGGATTTGCCGATAGCTCTGCGAAAAGGTACAAGGTCGTGCACCAAACACTCTATGAAAAGCTTCTTGTCTTACAGTAACCTGTCTACGAGATTTAGAGCTTTCACCACTAGCCTTGACACTGTGATGATTCCAGGCAATGTGCACAAGGCTCTGGAAATTCCTGAATGGCGAGCTGCAATTATGGAGGAAATGTGGGCTCTTGAGACTAACAAACCGTGGAATCTGGTTAGTCTTCCGAGAGGTCACAAAATAATAGGGTGTAAGTGGGTTTTTACTGTCAAATACAAGTCAGATGGAACTCTCGACAGATATAAGGCTAGATTGGTTGCAAAAAGATTCACTCAGACGTATGAAGTGGATTACTCAGAAACTTTCTCACCTGTGGCAAAACTTAACACTATTCATGTTCTTCTCTTTGTGGCTGTTAATCAAGACTGGCCTCTACATTAGTTGGATGTGAAAAATGCTTTTTTGAATGGTGAGCTAGAAGAAAAGGTATATATGAACCCACCTCCATGTTTTGAAGCACAGTTCGACAATCAGGTTTGTAAATTAAAAAAATCCTTGTATGGCCTGAAGCAATCCCCTAAAGTTGGTTCGATCGGTTCACCACCTTTGTTAAATCTCAAGGGTTTGTTCAAGGACATTCAGATCACACCTTGTTCACTAAGAAGTCAGCACTAGGGAAAATAGTTGTCTTGATTGTCTATGTTGACGATATTATACTGTCAGGGGATGATTTAACAGAGATTGACAGGTTGAAACGACGAATGGCAGATGAGTTTGAGATCAAAGATCTCGGTGACTTGAGATATTTCCTAGGAATGGAGGTAGCAAGATCAAAGGAAGGGATCTCAATGTCTCAGAGGAAATACACTCGAGATTTGTTGAGAGAGACTGGAATGACAGGGTGTAAACCTGCAGATACACCGGTAGAAGCCAACTACAATCTGATCGAGTCAGTAAATGATGTTCCTGTGAACAAAGAGAGATATCAACGGCTTGTAGGGAAACTGATATATCTTTTGCATACCAGACCTAATATATCATATGCAGTGAGCTTGGTCAGTCAGTTTATGCAGGCTTCGTATGAAAGACACATGGAGGCGGTTACACGAATTTTGAGGTATCTAAAGTCTTCTCCTGGAAAGGGCTTGGTTTTCAGAAAGCGTGATAAAAGGTGCATCGAGGCCTACACAGATTTGGACTAGGCTGGTTCTGTTACAGATAGGAAGTCCACCTCAGAATACTGTACTTTTGTGGGGAAATTTAGTTACCTGGAGAAGTAAGAAGCAAGGTGTCGTGGCTAGAAGCAGTGTCGAAGCCGAATACAGGGCTATGAGCTTGGGTATATGTGAAGAGATTTGGTTGAAGAAGGTTCTGGTAGATCTACATCAAGAAAGTCATGACTTGATGAGACTTTACTGCGATAACAAGGTTGTTGTTAATATTACAAATAATCCGGTTCAACATGACAGAATCAAATACGTTGAGATTGGCTGACACTTCATCAAAGAAAAACTGGATAACGGTAGCATTTGCATTCCTTATGTTCCGTCCAGTCAACAAGTTGTGGATGTTCTCACCAAAGGGTTACCCTAGACAGACTTTTGACACCTGTGTTAGCAAGTTGGGTCTCATTGACATCTACGCCCCAACTTGAGGGGGAGTGTTGAAATTGTAATTTAGCCCTAAGGGCGTTTTGGTCCTTTTATGTGGTGTCTACAGTTTAGGGTTTCTTACTGTTTGGTTATATATACCTGTCCCTGTAATGTGTATTGTGTATCTGAATTAAATAAAAAACTCTTATCGTGGTTTTTTCTCCTTGGTCTAGGGTTTTCCACGTAATTCTGGTGTTTTTCTTTTCTACCCTAACTTTTCAAGACATATGACTTTGGAAATTCCTGAGTGGAAGACTGTCATCATGGAAGAAATGAGAGCTTCTGAAAAGAATGATATGTGGGACCTTGTAGCTCTTCTTAAAGGGCATAAAACAGTTGGGTGCAAGTGGGTGTTCACTCTAAAGTATAAATCAGGTGGAACTCTATACAGGTACAAGGTTAGACTTGTAGCAAAAGGGTTTACTCAAACTTATGGAATAGATTATTTTGAGACTTTCTCTTCTGTAGTAAAGTTAAACACGGTCTGAGTCCTTTTTGTTGTAGTTAATAAAGACTGGCCTCTCCATCAACTTGATGTAAAAAATGCATTTTTAAATGGTGAATTAGAAGAAAAGGTTTATATGAGCCCTCCCCCAAGTTTTAAAGCTCAATTTGATCATCGGATTTGTAAACTCAGGAGTCTTTGTATGGTTTGAAACTGTCCCTGAGAGCGTGGTTCGACATGTTTATTACCTTTGTAAAGTCACTCTGATCACACTTTGTTTACAAAAAGGTCAGTATCTGGGAAAATTGTTGTTCTGTGTATGTAGATGATATTGTCCTATCAGGAAATGATATTACTGAGATCACCAGGCTAAAAAAGAAAATGGCTGACGAGTTTGAGATCAAAGATCTAGGGAATCTAAAGTATTTCCTTGGAATGGAGGTGGTAAAATCAAAGGAAGGGATCTCTATCTCACAACGGAAATTCACTCTTGACCTATCAAAAGAAATAGGTATGACTGGATGTAGACCTGCTAACACTCCTATTGAATTCAATGTGAAATTGGGAGATTCTGTTGACAAAGTTCCTGTTGATAAATAGAGGTATCAACGTCTAGTGGGAAAGTTGATTTACTTATCTCTCACTAGACCAGATATTTCCTATGTTGTCAGTATTGTTAGTCAGTTTATGCAGGCACCCTATGAAGAACATATGGAACCTGTGAATCGGATTCTGAGATATTTGAAAAGCTCTTCGGGTAAAGGTCTAATGTTCAGGAAAACTGACAGGAAATGCATTGAGGCTTATACCGACTCTGATTGGGCAGGATTAGTTATTGATAGAAAGTTTACCTCTAGATACTGTACTTTTGTGTGAGGTAACCTAATTACTTGGAGAAGTAAGAAGCAAAGTGTGTTGCTAGAAGCCGTGCTGAAGCTGAATACAGAACTATGAGTTTGGGAATCTGTGAAGAAATCTGGTTGAAGAAAGTTCTGCATGATCTTCACCAAGACAGGGTTTTACCTATAAAGCTCTATTTTAATAATAAAGCGGCTATAAGCATAGCCAATAATCTTGTACAACATGATAGAATGAAACATGTAGAGATTGATAGACACTTTATAAAAAAGAAACTAGACAATGGCAGTATTTGTATTCCATATATTCCATCTAGTCAACAAGTCGTTGATATTCTCACCAAAGGGTTACAAGCAAAGTTTTGACTCATGCATTAGCAAGTTGGGTTTGATTGACATCTATACCCCAACTTGAGGGGGAGTGTTAGAAATAAGGGGCTTTGTTGATAGTTTATAGCCCCGAGGGTATTTTAGTATTTTATTTTACCCTAGATTTATTTCCTTTTTTGTATTAGGGCTTGCTAGAGCCTATAAATATGACTTCTCTTGTAATTTTCATTTTATGTTAAAATAATAAAAAGAGACTCTCTATTGTGGTTTTTTCTCCCTGTCGTAGGATTTTCCACGTAAACTTAGTGTTCTCTATTTTCTATCTTTTAACAATAGTTTTATGGAATTTAAGTTGTAATTCCATAAATTGGCCAGTCTTTAACATGTATGACAGAGGGACATCAATTTTTGTTATTTAATGTTCTGCATCTGCATCATAAATCTGGCGGTACTTGTTTGAAAAATTATTGTATTAGCTTTTACTGTTGTCTATTTTTAGTATCTAAAATTTTATCATTTGTTCAAATGCATTCATGAGCATTTAAACAAATGTTCCACGTCCGAATATGTGCTATAATTTGGTGAAAATTTTAGGTACTCGTGGTTCAGGAAAAGAGTGGAATGTTCCGAGGGACTGGTGTATGGAAGTTTCCCACAGGAGTTGTGGATGAGGTAAATAGTTTCGGTTACGCACTGATTCCATATCTGCATATAAGTATATTTATAATCTTGCAATTACTTGGCTTGCTAATATCAAGGGGGAAGATATATGCAAAGCTGCAGAGAGAGAAGTCAGAGAAGAGACTGGTGTAAGTTAAATAAGTTACATGATCAAATAAGCTTATATTATCTGGTCATCAGTTGTTTATCATGTTAGTCCCAATAAGAAGTTATCCTAAAGTTTCCAGGTTTATGCTTCTACAGATCGATACAGAATTTGTGGAAGTTTTAGCATTCAGGTATGAAGTTACACTTTTCAATAACAGTTTGAATGGTCGATAGAATTTGGCTAGCATTTATAGCCATAAATTCTTCTTTTAACCTCTTAAGATTGCATGTTTAGTGTCCGCAAAGACAGAGGATGTTGTTCAATTCTTTTCTTTTTCTCACTAAAGTTTATTGCTCTTTTTATTATTTTGTATCCCATTCAAATTTTTGCAGACAGACTCACCAAGCATTCTTTGGGAAATCAGATTTGTTCTTCGTTTGCATGTTGAAACCACTAACCTCTGAAATAAGCAAGCAAGAACTGGAGATAGAGGATGCACAGGTACGTCCGGGTTTACTGCGCAATACTAACAACATGAAAACGAAATACTTTACAGCAACATGTCATGTAACAGATCAAATCAGATCTTAGTAATCATAAACTTGAAACTTGGTGCATATATCATGGTACAAAATGTTAAATCAATTGCCTCGTAAACTTTCAGACCTGTATGAATGTTCTGATATTTGTGGTGAAATAACCATCTTTTCTAGTTGAATTTTGGTTAGTTCAATTGCAATACTGATTAATCCTTACAATTGCATCTGATGAAAAAGACTTCCCAAGTAAGATTTACACCAATAGCTGCCACTTGTGTAACTGTTGTAACCATTATCGTTGCAGTGGATGAAACTCGAGGACTACACCGCTCAACCATTGATCCAAAAACACGAAGTATTGAAGTACATCAACAACATTTGTGTCACAAAGATTGAGAAGCAGTATTCTGGATTTTCTCCTGTGCTCACTTCCACAGCGTTTTCGAGTAAAAGAAACTTTTTGTACCTAAATGAATACGACCTGAACAGGCGGTGAGGCCTCATAATCAGTCCTTAATAGATACTATGTTTCTTGATCTGCTCATAATGTACACATTTGCCAAGCAGCATGAATCTTGTTTCTTTGCTTCATTTTTTAGGCCTTTGAACCATACCCTTGTTTCAGATATTTAAAACAGGGAAGATTTTGTGCTTCCCTATGGACTGTTGATGGAAATAAGAGGACAACAATGAATCTGATGGTTTTAATGTCTGACCTCCTTATGGCTAGAAATAGAATCAATTTCATTCAACATTCTCCTCCCATTCTATTTTGTCCCTCACTCTCTCATGCTGTGTATATTTCAAATAAATTATGGTATCACTTGAAATAGAATAATTTGAAATACTAATGGATTTTGCAAATTTATAATTTGACAATTGCATTTTAACATTTTATTATTAAATCAACGTGAGCTCAATTGACATGAACATGTAATATAAATTTCAAAGTTTGTGATGCGGTCTTTTCAACCCATATCCGTAAATTTTTTTATTTTTATTTTTTTTCCCAAAAGAAAGAAAGTCTCAACCTTTCACATTTCAAACCATCATAATAATGTATAACAACTTTGAAGATTCTAAATGAGAAACAGAGGGGTAAATTCCCATAAACCAAGAGAAAAAGAAGGTAGTATGGAGGAAAAAGAAAAAGCAAAGAGAAATAAGGGTTTTTGTGTGGGGATGAAACAAAGTTGTCATTTTCACTGCAAAACAGTTTGGCTCTATTGTGGAAAGATGTGATTTTTGATGAGTAAAATGAAAGAAAGCAAAGTGGGGAAATTAGCCCACAAGGAGGTTAGAACGTGGCATCCACGATTGGGGGGAAAAAGAAACTAAGAAAGCATCAAAGGGAAGAAGAAGGCTGTAAATTAGCAAAAATAAATGGATGGAGGCGATGAGTGGGGATCCGGAGCAAGGACTTTGTCAACCATGACGTGACGATGATTCTTGTTATCCTTTAAACCCCATCATCTTTGGGCCACCATTCCATCTTCCTAACTCATCGGACAAAACAAGATTAATCTTTCCGCTTCGTTTTTCCAAATCCCCTTCTTCTTCTTCTTCTTCTTCACTCTGTTTACAGTTTTCCATCTTCTCTTTCTTTGGGTTTTCAATTTTATCCCCTTTTGATTCCCTTGCAATTTCTTCAGGATGAACTATGAAGCTTAGCCTTACGAGGGTTTCTCTTTGATGTGGTCCCTAATCACTTGATTTTTCTTTTTGCTGTGGAGAATCGTTTTCCCCCCACCCTTTTTCTTTCTTTTTCGCCCCCCACAGAGGATTCCACGAGTTGGGTTTTTTATATTTTTATTTACTTTACATTTATTCTTGTTCGTATTAATGGGGAATGTGAACGGGAGAGAAGATGAGGATGGTAACCCATCTGGGGCTGAAGAAGAAGATGAAGAAGTCGGTGGCCGTCGGAATAGTTTGCCGGATGGACTGGCTGCGCCGCCCGATGCCCATCTTGGCTACCATGCCGGCGATCCGCCTGGAGAGTTGATGGGTCATTCTCCTCCTCATAGCCCTCGCGCCATTCCATCTCCATTGATGTTTACTCCCCAAGTGAGTTAGTTCCCTGAACTTTGCCTTTCAATGAAAATTGATATGGGGTGGGAATGTTTGGTGTTGTATGTAATTGGAAATGCCTTTTGTTTCCTTTTTCGATAAGCTTCTGCTAGGAATCTTGGTCTTTTCGCGTCCTTACTTTACCTGCACAGTATATGTTTGATACAAGTCCAACATGAATAGATGGACGATTTTGGTGAATCTACAGGGCTTACACTACAATTCTCTGTGCAAATTCGATCGACTGCCTCTATCTTTAGTTTTCCCATTGCAGTATTGTGTTGTATAAGCTTTCTGGAATCTTTGTACAGAAGGCATCTTGATTTAAGGATCCATTTTACCATGGAGATGGAATTTGTCTACTTGTACTTGTAGGAAAGTGTAAAAACCACTGTCATCCTCTCAACCTGGGATGGAGAGAGGTGATTGACTGGGAATAAAATGATAGAAAATCGTTGGTTAAATTATACAAAATGAGCTTGAACTTTGGTGTAGGTTTCAACCATGCCTCTAAATTTTGAAAAGCTTTAGTTTACCGAAATTATTTCAAAAGCACCACCCATGGATAGATTCTTACCCTACCCCCCCCTCTCCCTCCTCTTGTGTGTTTTTGTTAGAAGGAATGACATTAATTGACAGACCAACTAATTATAAAAATTGGAAAGCGTACATAGCATCATTTACCAATTAATTTTAATTATATAGATGATTAAGATGTTGTGGCCATCTATTACAACTCAAAAGATGTTGACATGAATGATATTGCAAATGATGTTGTGTGCATTTCAGTTTTTGCATATCAACTGTTTAGCAAATTTTTATTTTTCGTTTTATTCAAAGAAATTTCTTAATATTTTTCTGGACTGATTTCAAAGTCAAGGGTTAGAATGAAAACTTCAGAGTCTAAGGGCGTAATTAAAACTTACATCAAAGTATAAGGATATTTTGTATAATTTAACCCAAGTTAGTTTTCTTATAACTCAACTAACTTGCCAATTCACTTTGAATGCCTAGTAAGTTACCCATTTTGGACTCTGGAAAACAGTCAAGAGATGCTGTTGAACTATAACCACAATGTTCCTCTTTAGTTTTCATCAATAGTATTACTCTAGATTGTGGTGAGAATTATTCTGTGAGCTGTCAACTGGTTTCTTTTCTTCATTGTCTGCACCTTCCATCTTTGCAAGCCATAATTTTGAGTTCCTCTATCTGTCTTACAGGTACCGGTCGTTCCACTGCCAAGACCTGATGAAGTGCACAGCTCAAGCCAGTCTTGGATGCATAACAGTTCATGGTTCGATGATGTCAGTAGTGAACAAGGAATCCCAACGATGATTACGTGGAGCCATGGAGGCAAGGAAGTAGCTGTTGAGGGATCTTGGGATAATTGGAAAATGAAGTTTGTTGCTCTGTTCTCTCACTTTATAGTTAGTTTCTTACTCGATTGACTGCCATCTGATATTCGATGTCTTCTTCCTGATCAGAATACCCTTGCAGAGATCCGGGAAGGACTTCACGATTATGAAGGTATTGCCTTCTGGTGTTTACCAGTATAGGTTTATTGCTGATGGACAATGGAGATATGCTCCTGACTTGCCTTGGGCCCAAGATGATGCAGGCAATGCTTACAATATCTTGGACTTGCAGGTAAAGATTGCTTTCTTGCTTATCGCTGCTTATGAATGGAAGTAGGAGAACCTATTGCCATCACTGATTTTACTGTTGGGATTGAAATGGAAGATTCTCAATGAAACTCGGTTTGGTGAGATGCATAAAAATTGATGATTTTGATTATTTTTTGTTAAAATTACCAAGTATGGAGCTTTCTAATCTGGAACTCAGGATTGATAATCAGCTTGCTCTCATTTGAGACTACCTTGGTTATGATGCTGTTGTTTTCTAGAATCCAAACTATTTAGTTTCAAGAGAACTTAGCATTTTGTCGATTCCTAACAGAAAAAATAGCTGAGCATCTGTTTTTCCTATCATGGATGACTCACTCATTTTAGTCAAGAAGCTTAATAATCAACTGATGTGAAACATGATTGCAAAAATATTCAGTGCTGTTTGGGGTGCTAGTTGAGTTATGAAGTTTGGAGTTAATATGTTGGAATTAAAAAGTCTATGTTTGGGGTGTAGAGTTGTAAGATAGAGTTTTTCGATAAATGTGCAAACTTCGTTAGTAACACTATTGAAGTTGAGTTATTTAACACCAACTTATGATGTTGGAGGGCCAAAAACTCCTTCGTATTTTTCCATAGCTATAGTTTCAATATTTTAATGGGATCAAACCTTCCATTTATGCCTTATCAGACGCATCCTTGCAACATTTGATATCTTTCTATCCTTTGATGTTTTACTTGAATAGTCATTTTATCTGATTGTTATGAGTTGAGAATTGCATTTATTTGGTCTTTAATAGAAATTAAAATGAGGATTCTGCTTAATCCATATTCAAAAATGGATGTGTGGAGACCTGTCATTCTGGTGTTGTATTTGGAATAGAAGCTTATAGAACTTATTTTCTAATTGATAAATGTTGCAGGACTATGTCCCAGAAGACATCGAAAGCATTTCCAGCTTTGAACCTCCTCAGTCCCCAGAGTCAAGTTACAACAGTTTGCAGCTTGGAGCTGATGATTATTCAAAGGAACCCCCATTGGCTCCTCCACACTTGAAAACCACACTGCTCGACATGCCTTGCCCACACAATGAGATTTTACCTCCTTTATCAAGACCTCAGCATGTAGTGCTGAATCATCTTTACATGCAGAAGGAAAGGGGTGGCCCCTCCGTCGTTGCACTCGGAATGACTCACCGGTTCCTTGCAAAGTACGTAACCGTCGTGCTTTATAAATCCTTGCAGAGATAGCGTTAGAATAGGCATCCTGTGTAATGAAATATTCCAAAGCCATTTTTCCTTTAGCTTTATATGGTGTTGACGCCATTTCATTTTAACACTTCTGAATCAACCAAGAAGTCTGAATGGATCGTTCTTCAAGATTGTACCTTACATAATGCCATCTCTTTTTTATCTTACATGCATCTTAACCCTTTAGCAAACTTTTTCCCCCTCACTGTAGCAGGATTATCTCACCCCTCTCCTCCCTCTCTCATGAGATAGCAAGTTTTTTATTTCCTAAGGTTTACTTTGGTCCATGTATTTTTTGTTTTGGTCATTTAGGTTCTTATACTTTCAAAAACTATAAAAAAAAAAAAATCATTTTGTTCCCTTCATTTTCATTTGCAAGGGGTCAAAATGGTCATTTTATGATAGTTCAAAGACCAAAATGTACCATAGTTGTAAGTATTGGAATGAAAATGAACATTTGAAAGTATTTAAAGACCAAAATGAATCAAATTTAGAAGTACAGGAACCGAAATAGTATTTAAACATTTTTCTAATGAATCAGATTTGTTGGGATGCGAATAACAGTCTTAAAACCATGAGATCTCATCCTGAACATTGTCCAAGTATAGAGAGACTGTTGTTGTAGTAGAGTGAATGAAGCTGAAAATATGAAGTCATGGGAAAGATTAATACTAACCATTAACCTTTGCATGCATTACACAATTACAAAGTATCTCAGAAGGTTCAAAACGACGGGCAAATTGAGCCAACTACACAATGGAATTGCAGTCTACATTATTGAACAAGCATTTGGATTCTCATCGCTGAAAAGCCTTTCAGGGACATATGCATACTCGGTGTAATATTTGGTTGATGGCCAATACTCAAACCTTTTGATATCAAACTTCTTATCATCTTCTTCCTTTTCTTCTTCTCGTGTCTCTTTCTTCTCCTCTGCTTTCTCTTCAGCTGCTGGTTTTTCCTCTTCCTTCTTCTCCTCTTCCTTCTTTTCTTCCTCCTTCACTACTATGGAAGCTGGCCTTCTGCTTCTCTTTGACACATGATCGATTAACCTTGTCGGATCCATAATGCCTTTTACGATGACCTGATTGTTGGCTAGTTCTGTTTCCACAGACTCTACACCTGCAACCAAACACACAACATTATTCTTCAATGTTCTTCTCACTATCATCAAACATTTCCCTTTGCTCTTTTCATTCATTAAAAGTATAATTATACCTTTGAACTTTCTGATTCTCTTCCTTAAAACTTGAGCACAAGCCTCACAATGCATCTGAACATTCAGTACCACTGTTATCACTGCTGGAGGTGGAGGAGCCTGCAACAAATTTTAAACCATATGAAAAAATTTCGAGATGCATTAGGATGAGGAACATAGTCTCTTATCTCCGTCTTTGAATTAAGGGTCTGTTTGAGTTGATTTTCTTAGTCCTTAAAAGTACTTGTTTTGCACTTAAAAACACTTTTTTATGCACTTAAAAGAGTCCATTCAAACAGACCTTTCTCCTTGCGTCTTTGCTTAGAACCCGTTTTAAATGAGTTGGTCCCGCAGATGGGATTTTGGCCATAAATTGAATGTAATATTTGGTATGTGAGTTTGTTTGAAAATGAGTGAAGGGAAGAAACAAAAAAATGAAAGAAAGTTAAGGAGGACCCGTGAGTAGAAGGCAAATTAAGGGTGGGTGTGTGGGGTCAAAGGGTTTTGAAAGCCATAAATAAGAGCTACAGCAACATCCAATCCAGCTCTGTTCTTGTGTAATGTGCATTTCTGTTCTATGGAACCAAAGAGAAGAGAGAGAGCTCAGTGACTGAATGAAAAAACAGAGAGGGCTGAGAGTGAAGTGAGGGGTGAGGTGGAGTGGGGTCTCCATTTTCAGGCCTTTTCTTTTGTTTTTTGTTTTGTTGTTTTCATGTCAGTTTCACCCAACTCCCCACTGTCTTTCTCTTCCTTTCCATCCTTGAATTTTCATTTTCTATAATTCAATCCTTGAATTTTCATTTTCTATAATTCAATCCTTGAATTTAATTCTCTGACAACACATCAACAAAAGGACCCAATTATGAACCCACAGATGAAGAAAAGTTTGAAGCAATTGGCTCTTTTCTTTCAAAACTTATCTTTGCCTTTGGAGGTATTTGAATTCAAGATGCTGAAATTAATCAACATATCAATATAAATCTTTTTTTAAAAAAAAAAAAACAAGAAAAACCACATACCCTTAATAAAGTTTTATGCAATAAAACATTACAATATACATAAGAACCCAACTTTCAACCTTAGCCACCCTTTTTGTTCATTTTTCTTTCTTTTCCTTTTTGAAAGTTTAAAAAGTAAGTGGTATTTGCACATATGAATGGATGATATGTAGGGGAAAGTGAAAGTTAAAACTTAAAAGGGATGTTGTGTGACTAGTTGAATATTTTCCTTTTCCTTAGCATAAAATTGATAACTTTACCTCTTCCTTTTTCTCTTCCTTTGGCTGTTTATCATCTTCTTTAGGTTGTTCTTCAGGAGGTTTAGGCAATGGTGAAATTAGCTCTACTTTTCTGCCACTTTTCTTCTGTAATCTCTCACACACTTTTGAAGGGTCTGCTCCTTTCCCTTTCACTACCACCTTCCCTGTTCTGCTATCTGTTGTCACATTCTCCACTCCTATAAACAAAACAGTCTTAATACTAAAAAAAAAAAAAAAAAAAAAAAAAACATTTTTTTAAACGGTGTAAAACTTTCAATCACATTGTTTCAGAAAAAGTTGACCTTGAAAGCCTTTCAGGGCTCGGGCGACTTTTCTGGCACAGGCTTCACAATGCATATCAACTTTGAGGACAATTTCTGAGGGTGGTTCTTCTTCATTTTTCTTATTGTCTTGTTTCTTTTGTTCTTCTGTTGTTGCTGCTGTTGCTGATGATTCAGTTGGTTCATTTTTCTCTTGTTTGGTTTCTTCCTTCTTTTGATCTTCACCTTCTTCATTCTTCTTGATTTCCTGAAAAGGGTATCCAAAAAAAACAGAAATTTTTTTGAATGATTGAGTGGAAGTGTGTAATTAAGAAGTGAATATATTAATGGGGAAAATTAGAGTAAAGTAAAGATGAAGAAGGAGAATTTTGCTTACTTCACCCATGGCTGAGCCTTCTGAGAGTAATGAGTTTTGGAATGGCAATTGAAGCTCCAAATTGAAGCAATGTGGAGTTGGGTTCTGTTTGGCTTCAGCTTCTTTTTCCTCTTTTTTTTTTTCCCTCTCTCTCTCTGGTTTTGTTTTTGTTTGTGTTTGTGTGTGAGAGTGTGGATTTATGGGTGTGGGAGAAGAGAAGGGGTTTGAAAGTTGAACAATCTGCAAATCTGATGTGGAGGAATTTAATGCAGGCTACCCATATGTTCCTTTGTACCTTACTTAACTTTCCAATTTTGCCCTTCACTTCCAAAAAAATCACTCGTGATCCATGTAGCTTTTTGAATTTGATTTGTAACAATTTAGTCTGTGTACTTTCAAATACATAATAATTTAATTTTTAAACTTTACAATATAATAATTTAGTGATATTTTCAAGTTTGTAATAATTTTATTCATAGGATAAAAAATCTTGTCAAACTTAACTTTTCTTTTGATTATGTAATAATTTAGTCTTTATAATTTATAAACAAGCTTAACCAAATCAGTTTGTCAATCTATATGTGGAAGATATTTATTTAAATCTGAAAAGTATTTTTTATGATAGGGACTAGATCTTTACACTTAAGTATAAAAACTAAATCAATACGTATTTAAGTTCAGCAAAAAAATTGTTACAAATTTGAAAATATATAAACTAAATTGTTGTGAATTTGAAAGTATATTAACCAAATTGTTATTAAGTTAAGTTTATGATCTAAATTGCTATATTTCCGAAAGTTCAAGGATAAAAAATTAAATAAATTCATATGCGAGAGTGGAAAGTCAAATCTTTGACATTCCTTTTATTTTTTTACTTTTACAGAATCTTTGTCAATTTGGTCCATTATAATTTTAAGATAGGGTATTAAAGTATACAAAATGTTGACTAGGATGTAAATAATAACATCATCGATCTCTGGCATAGGCCTTATTCTTTTGAAGTTAAAGGGTCCAATCTCCACTTAAGAAAAAAAAAAGTGAAAATTATAAGATTTTAAAGGTTAAATACTTAAAGGTATTTTTATGATTTTCTTCATTTTTGTTAATATTTTATTCTTTTGAGTATAATTTTTCTCGGTTTTAATAGAATCGAGTTTTGATGGACCAAAGTCTAATTTAATTCTTTTCGGGATAAGTTTGACCAATTGAAACAATTTAATTAAAACATTTTTTTGGGTTAGTTCAACAACAATGTGAGTATTGTTAAAAAAAAAGAAAAGTGAAAGCGAGTATTTATTTAAATCTTTAAAGTCGAGATTATATGCTTTAACGAGTAGTGTGAGTTGCCATTTAATTAAATAGTACATAATATCAGTTGAAACTAAATTAAAAACTTAAAAGGGCTGTTTGGGATGTCAATATGAGATATAGTATATCCTCACATCCTATATCATCTCAGTGTTTGGAGACTCATTATTCTATCTCATCTATTTTAATTGTTTGTGGGCCCATTTTCGAAACGTGTTTCGTATCTCATCGTCATTTTTCTTCCGTGTATCATATATCATCTCGATGCTTGAACATACTCGATTATACTTGATCGTTTATACTCGATCAAGACTCTTCAGACATCAGAACTTAGAAACTAAGTTAAAATACATTTTAAAACTAAAACTAAAAGTGAAAATGTAATATTTTGAAACTTAGAAACTAAGTTAAAGTAAACTCAAAACTTAAAAGTAAAATGGTAGTGGCTTGAAACTTAAATCCAAATGAAAATTATTTTCAAGGCCTAGAAGACTAAATGTGGTTTTTTTCTCTCTCTCTATAAAAAGGTGGCTAAATAAGTAATTTAGGTTTATCCCAAAAGTAGATATGTCCAATTTTACTGTGGGGCCCACTTTGGATGGGGTGGGAATTCCCTGATTAGGCAAGAGTGGAAGAAAAAAATTTCTCATAAGCTAAACGAAGACGACAATGGGGAATGCATTTCCCATCCTCGTCCATGCACCCTCACTTGTCCCAATCAACATATTAATGGGTAAACATTATATTTAAATTTCAAGTTTGATTATTTATTGGTCAAAATAATGAATATGTTTAAATTGAATAATTACATTTAAATTATTATTTATTTTTTTACTAAAAAAAGTTTATTAATTTTTTTAGGCTAAAATTTGAGTAATATATCTTCAAATTGAAATTGTCATGTGAAACTAAACATAATAAATAATTTAGTGATAGAGTTAATTATTTAATTAAAATTTGTTCACATTAGTGATTCAAATCAATTGGTTTTTTTTTCTAAAAAAATAATAACTGGAAAATTTCTCGAGAATGAAATGGAAAACGAGGATGGAGACGAGGAATGACATCTCATCCCAATCCTACCCCGTCCTTGGACATATGTACTCAAACGTTGAGATGGTGAATAATAATTTTTCAGTGAAGTTTACCCTTTTCCTTTTTTTTTTTTTTTTTTTTTTTAGAAAATGAAGTTTACTTGTTTGAATCCTTCTCCTGCAATCCAATAATGCAATATTCTAAGCATATGACATAGTTTATAATAAGATTAATTTTAATCTTAACCAAATATTCTGTGTTAATAATGATTAGATGAGGAGCTTAACCCAATAATAATAACAATAAGCAAACTAACCTCCACTCATAAAATTTCATTTTTACATTTTAAAATTAAATTCTATTTTTAGCGATTAAACCCTAAACTTGAATGGGGAACATAATTAGTACGCTGCATACCGTTGAGTTGCTATATTCTTTGAAGATTTATTTATCTATTTATTTATTATTTTGTAAATTTTGGGCTGAGATTTTTATACGAATACTAATTTTTGTAGCTTCGTTTTTTTTTAAAAAAATATTTTATTTGGCTGTCGTTTATTTTGGCTAGAGTTTTAACTTTTAATATCTATTTTTCAGTTGGCTTGGGTGTTTACTGTTTAATAGTTGAGATTTATTTATTATTATATTTAAAATCTTTATTTTGGGAATTTGTGAGGTTCACTTTTGGGTAATTCCTATCTATTTTGTTGTTTTTGGATAATACAAATTTTACTGTGTATCAAAAATAAAATAAAATGCTAGTTCGGCGGATGTACGAAATTTTATTTCATTTTAGTTATTCTATTTTCAATCATTAAATTTTAATTTTTTATTTCCAATAATTCTTAAATTTAATCCTTCAAAATTATTATTTTTAAATAAAATATTTAATAATGATAATTTTCATATAAAATAAGACATTACGGGAATGTATTCTCAAAATTTATAGCAGAAGTGTTAATAAAAATATTTTAGAAAAAATCAACAAAAACTAGTTGTATGGACTAATTTTAAAATTTATTGAAAATATAAAATTTAATTTTGAATATTAAAAATTACAAGTACCAAAATTAAACAAAATTAAAAGTACAACATCAAAATTTTAATTAAAAAAATATTACCTGAGAATGATGTAATATTATTATATTAATAATAATAATGATAATAAAAGATGCATTCGTATTTATACTAAAAAATGATATATTTAATGTGATTCCATATGAGTTCAATCATTTACTATGATAGTCAAAAATAAATATTGCCCAATTGATATATAATATATATTAATGAAGTTTGTAATTCGAATCTCCACATTCTCTCTATATTAGAAAAAATCATTTATAATAACTTTTGTAAGCAATACCCCATTAACCCGTCAACAAAGGACTTTTTTTTAATATAAAAAATCAATCTTAATTCTAAACTTGTTAAATTGTATAAATTTTAACTATAAAATTTCCATTTAAATAAACTACATCCTAATGTTATCTCTTTAACTTTAAACTTTTAAAAATGTTCAATTTTATCTCTAATGGCTCAAAAAATTCATTGAAAAATAATTACGTTCAATGAAATACAAAAGATATTTACAAGTTACAATATAAAAATTGATAAAAATTAGATAAAAACGGTATAAGGGATTTTTTTAAAACTTATGTATATCAATAAAGTTATTTAATAGTTAATTTATATATTTGTCAAAACTTATTTTAGTTTCAATATTTATTTTATTGAAATTATGAGTATATAGAGATTTTTACACCATTTTCTAAGTGGGTGATTTATTTTATTTTATTTTAGTTTAGGGTTCAAATAGGATGTGTTTGTCCGTGATAGTAATGTTTGATGTATATATCTAGATCACACCTATATACAAAAAAGATATATCACTTTGTAATTTAACCTTTTTGATTCAGATAGTAGTAATCGAACAAAGAACGTTATCGTCCATTCAAACATATCTCTATCATTAAATCATGATGTTTCATATCTATGTTTTAGATTAGACTTACTTAAATTTGGCCGATAAATTAATGAAATTGAAAGTTTAATATCAAAATAAAATTTGATACAAGGTGACACTTATTTTCTATATTTTTATATATTTTAAATTATCGTCCCTTGTGTTTTTCCAATTTTAGTTTTGGCACTATCGTGATAGCTCTTTATTCACAAATGTCAATAAAAGAAAAAATAACGAAATTTTATAAATGGCAGTACCTTTTGTAATCTGTGGGTTGTAAAAAAGCGAATAGCAAAGAGCAACTAGCAAAGGTGTAAAGAGAAAAATGGGTAGAAAAAGGCCAATGAAAAAAAAAATATTATGTGTTGTATAAAGAGCGATCAATTAGTACAAATTTTCCCGTAAAATAAGTACGATTTTATTTATAAAGAAAAAAAAAAAGTGACATAAGTTAGTCAAATAATAATAATAATAATAATGTGTAGCAATATTAAAGAGAGTGCAAGAGATCTAAATAAATGCTACTTTTTTTCATTTGTGTGAATGATGTTCAATAATTACTTTATACGAGAAAGACAATGCATAATTTACAAAATTGCAAAAAGATCATTTTAGTCTTATACTTTTGATTTCATTCAATTTTGATCAATAAATTTTTATTAAATCTTATAGTTACTCAAAATTAATTCAATAATGATTTTTAAGTAAAAAAACACACTCATATTTTATATTTATAAGGAGAATATTGATAAAGATTGATTTAAAAAATATTAACCTAACAACAAAAATTGTCGTTAAGATTTATTGAAAAGATAGAGAGTAGAGATTAGATTGTGGAAAAAGAATACGTTGAGGTTGTTATTAAAGAAAAAACCATAACTTGGAGTTGGATAAAAAAAATCCTTGTGTCATAGGAAAAAGGTAAAAAGTAAAAAGAAGAATAACAGTGATTTTGATGGAGGGTTATTTCTCCTAAAAAGGGGAATTTATCTCCCCCAATTTGTAGACAGAAACTTGAAAACAAAAATCACCACATCATGAAAATGAAATTCATCCACTAAGCAAATTATTGAACCCCAAAAAATCATCCCCTACATAAAGAGAAGATGAATGGGTTGTAAAGGGAAAGGAGAAATGGTTTTATCCTTTTTATTTTTTTTTTCCCCTTGAAAAAAGGGAAATATATATTTATTTATTTAAAAAAAATGTGTGAAATTGAAAAAAAGTATTAAAGTAAAATTTAGGTAGGGTTGGCGGATAGAGATTAAATTGCATAATGATAAGAAATGGAACCCACCAACATATTAGATTCCAAGCCCAAGCCACTACAACTTTCATTTGGGTCGGCCCGCCCAACCTCTCGACCGGTTCGGTCCCATGGGTCCCACTTACACACTCATCGACACGTGTCTTGATAACTTTTGCCGTCCATTCGAATCAAATCACCTTTTCCTCTCTCCTATTATTTTTCTCCTTTTTAATACAACTTGAGGAAGTAGGGGTTTTTTTATATTTACCTTCACGACTCATATAGGTTAATTACCGTCACGTTTATCGATCTGTAATGAAAATTGGTGTATTCATAATAAAATTTTATTGATAGATCAATTATAATAGATCAAAATCATAAACGTAATTGAATTATTTTTTATCACGTTTACCTAAAATTATGAATTTACCACACTCAATGTTACCATTACCATTTGACCCTAAATGATATCATTAACAAATGTGACAGGTTTATACTTCTCATACTGTAACATAACAATAGGTAGCAGTAGCAATAATCTAATTTTGAAACGCAAATCAATTGATAACCCTACGTTCGTCAATCAATTTGGATTTTTTTATTATAGATTGGGTAATGGGTCCCACGCATCAGTACAAGTGCGGAACACAAGGTAAATAATAAGAAAGATAATTAACTAAGCCCCACTTTTCAGATTACTATTAATTTATTATATTTCTTTGGTGCGAACATGAACTAAGTAAGAATTTAATCCGTGTAGTTTATAATTTGAGTTTTTTCAGTATAACAATTATGAGGATAGAAATTTAAATCTTCAACTTCTAGAGAGGAAGATCATGACAATTACAATTGAGCTAAGCTCACTTTAATTTATAATTTAAATTTAATCTTTATGATTTGATCAAATCCACGTAAATAATCCCTACGATAGGAACTATGTATATGTGTAATTTTGTCAAATTACAAGGACTAAGCTTTAATTTTCTACCAACCACCTAAACTAAATATGTAAATTAACATATATAATATCTTAATAAATAAACTATATTCATGTAGCTAAGATTTGTTATTTGATGTGTTTGGCCAAATTATCATGGTCTATGTTTTAATTGTCGAAGTGAAACGTTAATAAAAATATAAAAAAGTATATCAATACTGATTAAGAATAAAAAAAAAAAAGTTCATAAAATATATTTAAATTAATGGAGGAGCATTTTACCCTTTCAAAATAAATTTTGAAATATTAATATTTCATGATAAATTGGTTATAAAATGTTAATTCACAAAAAAGTTTATTATAAAGTTTATATTTTTTGCTATAAAGTATGGGTAAAAAAGGAGAGGAAAAAAAAGATGGGGGAAAAGATATGGAGATAGAAATAAAATGACAGGCTTTTTTAAAAAAAAAGGGGGGGGGGAAAGGTGAATGTAAGAAAGTCCCATACACCAAAGACATCGTATATTCCAAAATTCCATGTACACAGCTCAAAAGCAACAGTGTAATTTTGGTCGTTTTGTTCTCTTCTCTGTCGTTTCATTACACTTCTCATATTTAAGGCCCCTCCCTCTCCCACACTAATTATGAAACCATTTTATTTTATTTTTTTATAATTGTAGTTTTTTTTATGATATAGACAAAATAGATATTTATGAAATGTTAAGGTAATTATTGTATCTATTTAAACCTTATATTTTCACATGTGAATCTGTTTAGACCCTTCATTAGAATTTCATTTTAAGATTGTTAGTGTGCAGTTTTCATACTTAAATAAGATTTCTTTTATTGTGAAAATTAACATGCAGATTAGAGTGAAATACTAAATTGATCAAATGCATTTTAGCAACTTCTTGTAATTTTAACAATAATATTGTTACTGAAACTCAAGAACTATAACGTACTAATTAACTGCTGACTCAATAAAGGAAAAGGGCAAAATGCACTTTTGGTCTGTGAAGTTTGTGGTTTATGTCTATTTGGTTCACGAAGTTTCAAACTAGGTACTTTAATCCCTCACGATTGAAAAATACTTCTAAATGGTATCTCACTTAACTTTAAGATGAAATACTTATTAGATCGTTATGTGATGACGTGGGCATTAATTGAATTTAATGAGATGTTAATATTATTAAATTAGTTGGAAAATCAATCTTTTAAAACTTTTTTAAAAAGGTAGTTTTTGTTTATGGAATTTAGCTAAAAAGTCAACTCTTTTACTTACGAAATATGAAAATCCTGGTAAGAAATAGAAAAATGAGTTTAATTTCAAAAACAAAAAAACCAAATAGTTACCAAACGTGATCTTAGATAAACTTAAATACACTTAATTCATACTAAAACAATTAGAAAGGTGATAGGATGATTCGTCCCTTGATATACAAATGTTAAATGAAAAGCACTGACAACCACTAAAACAACTAAAATACTAAAAGCAAGTAAACAAGTAGAGACACACTGAAGTTGGTAATCCAATTCGGTGATGAACCACCTACATTTGAGGGGTAATGTGCCTAGGAAAAATAATTCACTAATATTAAAGAGTTAAGTAGTTTACAATACAATATTTATTTGTAATACACGGCCACTATAGTGATTCACGTAGAGCATAATTCATTGATCACTTAGACTCCCCCTAGATGTGAGACTCCCTTTCAAGTGTACTTAGGCTCCCCCTAAGTATGAAAATATTATTGTAGATTACCTAGGTTTCCAATGATAAGTAAAACTCCTCTCACTATGTTTTCTTTCCTCAAGTAAGCGAACTCCCTTCACTGATTAATCTTAGGATCCCTATAAGATCGAGAACTCCTTCTCCGAAGCTGAATCTTATGCTCCCCCTAAGACTAAGAATCCCTTCTCTGGTAGCAACGACTTAGGCTCCCCCTTATACCATGATTTACTTCAAAGTATTGCACTTCAACTTATGAAGAACTTGCACAGCGAAATAGTGAGCAACAAGCAAGAACACAATGATGCACAATAATGACCATAAAACAAATATCTTCTTGCTTGATTAACAAAAGCGGCAGCCCTAAGAGAGGGTAAGAAAACTCCTTATAAAACCATGGCCAAATAAATAAAGAATGTCTAGAAGATATTTTCGGTTTTGTCAAAATAAGATCCACCATAAAAAAATAAAATATCGATCAAAATACTTTTGCTGAGATTTTCCAGTTTAGGAAATAGAAATATTCCACAAATGACTACCACATTAGGAAAAAAAATATTCTATAAGATAATGACTTATATGAGACAAATGTTAAGACAATATTTATGACAATTATGAAAACCACTAGAAATTGCATTACGAAAAATATAAAGACAATCAGCAGACCTCCATCAAGCCCCCCCTTTGGCTGATTTTTTTTAAGGAGAAATATTTAACAACCAATAAAAAATAACAGATGTTAGAAATAGAGTTGAAACATCATTAGTAACAAAAGAATAGCAGAAGTCTTAACAACTCTAAATAATTAGACTAGAAAAAAATTTCAGCCAAACCAAAACAATAAAACTAAGAGCCAAAATAAAACAAGCTCAACAAGCTCTCCTAGCACTAAAACCACCAAATCGCCATATTTCAAAACAAGCTCAACAAGCTCTCATAGCACCAAAACCACTAAATCGTCCCATTTCTATCTTAAAAAAAATTAATCATGCCGTTGGGAGAAAGAAGCCCCTTCAAACCAAGACAAAAGAACTCGCATGACCTTAGCATCCCATCAATATCAGTCTTCCATTCTTGAAGTTTCTGCATCAAGGTCTCAATGTCGTGAGACTCAGTAAATAGCACCTGTAGAACACAACTACCAAAGAAGATTCAATAGAAGCTCTACTGGAGCCATCAACAAGATAGACCGTTGTGGTAATGTCTAAATCAGGAACATGATGTCCTTGCAGAAGCATGGGATGAATGAAAAAATAACCAGGTGGAGAACTAGTTAGCTCAGTAGGATTAATCACATCAGGTTTCTAAGAAAGAAAATCCCACAAATCAACCTTGGGTAGAAAATGCAAAAACAAAGGACTTTAGACCCAATGTGCCACTTTCAACATAAAAGCATCATAGTTGATTGAGATCAAGTTCCAATTTGATAGATAAATGTAGCAAGAGAGATTGAGAGACTAGACTTGTGCGAAGAAGGACACCAATTTGAAATGTCTATCTTATGAAGGAGGGTGTATTTAACATCGAGTAAGTACAACTGAGGGAAGCTGGCCCTTTCTAGGCTAGGAAGATTGAGTACCTTCTGTTTATTCAAACACAAGATCCCTTAAGGAAAAGCATTGTTCAGTCACATTCTCTGGAACCTTTCTCTGAAGAAACTAATTGGTAATAGCTGGAGAGATAACAAAAGAGTGTTGTCTGATGTGAACACTATAAAAGTCAGGGCTAGAAGGATCAAAAAGTCAGAAGTCAAGTTCACGACAAATTCTCGAATCAGTTGGGGATAATAGGGTCCCAAACTTAACATAGATCTTTCCATCCCCTCATCAAGCAATAATTCCATAAGATCCATACACTCCTTAAGACGATTTGATAATTCCTTCTCATCAACAATATTCCTCTTCACAACATATTTCCACAGACTAGCACTTTCTCAGCGTGAAAAAATACTCCATCCAAAGGAACTGGAGGAACATTAGCCTCGGTAGCTTGTTTTCCTTTGCCTTTAGCGATGCACGAGTTATACAAACATTATCAGAATTCTCACTGTCAGAACTACTCTACAAAAAATATCTTGTAGAAATAAAAGTTATTGTTCTCTTAAAGTTGGATAATTAGGACTAAAATGATGTAAACACATTCATAATAAAGGAAAAATGCATGGAATTGCATATATATGATCGATTCATGCAAAAGTCCCTTTTAAGTAGAAATTGCATCACTAACGCACTTTAATGCAGAAATTAGGAGAATTTACTAAGTGTTGCAGACAAAGCCAATGCAAAAGACATGCGTCCAGCTAATCCGACGCATGGTAGATATATTTGGCTCATGCAATTAACGTCAAATCACAACTTGCAAGCATGGACAACTGATAAGCAGCGTATGAACGAGACAGAATTGCAAGCGGCTAACTCAGGATATAGAATTTAATGCAGTCACATCGCCAAGTGACTAAGCTAATTGCCTATATAAGAAGAAGCTATCTACAGAAGTGAGGGTTAGACACTTAGAAATTATAGAGCTTAGAAAATCTGTAAATTCTTCATCTCTGCCGATTGCAAGAAATAAAAAGGAGGAACGATTGCCATTTCCCACCGTTGGTAATGATGTGCTACCAGAGAAAAGCTTGAGAAAGACATCTCATTTATCCCTTCTACGTAGTTGTCAACAACAAGCATAAAAATGAGCCAAAAGGAACAAGAACTGAATCCCACCGCTTAACTCTCCTTACTTAGCATTTTCATTCATTGTCTTACTTGATTGAACTGAGATTCTATGTAACAAAACATATTTCTTTAATTCAATCTCCATTTCAACCATTTTCACATTTCCTTTTGTCGAATTACTTAGTTGTTTGTGTGTGTGAAGTTTACTTGCTTGATATTTTCATAAAGTATATTGCTTGAATCCACTTGATCAGTCGATTGAAGTAAAAGCACTTAGTTACTCAAGAGTAAGTATTTGTGGAACTCATCAAGCTAGGGCGTTGAGTAATTTTAGAGATAAACTTATTCATGTCATTTGCTTGTTCATTTTTACTAACACATGCATCTTAAAGATAAAATAAATGTGGAATTTATATTGAGAGGTGTTGAGTATAACCTAGAGAGCATACTCTAAATGCATCGTGCACATACATTTAGATTCTAGTAGGCATCTTTACCATCTTCACCTTATTTTCACTGCTTACATAGACTTGTTGTTATAACTAAGGAATCAACGCATACCATCTAACGTCGGATTCATTCATTCACGCCTTTTCCCTTTTATCTAAACTCCTACTTCCTCTTGCAAGCGTGCTAAGTTAGTTTAGTGTACATAACCAATGCATATATTTAATTAGTAAACCACTGCAAACAGATCAGTAGACCATCTTGCATTAGTCTACACTAGACTCCCCGTGTTCGACCTTGGGCTTACGAAGACACTTATGTTAGATTCATACTTGTGTTTAACTTAAGAAAACTTGCATGCAACTAGCAAAGTGAGCCTGAACATTAATTTATTATCTGTCTAACGCATACCATTATCTTCGTGCCAAGAAATAGATCATTCATTTTTCCACAATCATTTCCAAAATCAATCATCTTCAAAAGAACATAACAGTAAACCCCAATTAGAATCTTCCTCATGAGACTTTTCAGAATCAGAGTTGAATGTCTCACGAGTAGTATCAACATTAGACCTAATATCATCTCCGCCGTCAGCAAAATCATCACAAATAGTAGGATTAGTATCCTTAGCCATACAAGCTTCACCAGCATCATAATTAGATATCTTTGAGCGAAACTCAGTTAATGAAGGATCAACTCCATGTCTTCATCAAAAGCATGGGCAGGACATGACAAAATTTCAGGATTCGAATCAATTAAACCAATGACAGCATTAAACAAAACAACACTTTTCAAATTCTCAACATTCTCAGTAGGAAGAGCATCAACAACAAATACAATAATGGTATTTGATTCAAGAGAAGCATAAACTGTCACACCCCTTCCTAGATTACCCTCTTAATCCAAGAAGAGATGTGAAGACAACAATTGTCAACTATTTCATAACAACTACTGCCCAAACTTTTCCTATGAACATGTGTTCATAATACTTGTTATACCTGAATGTCAGTTAATAACTCACCACAACTTAACACACAATCTCAAAAACGGTCCAATGTACATAGATTACTACTAATCATGATATTAACTTTAACATTCATGACAATCTTAGAAAATCTCAGTATATTTACAACAAAAATTCTACCATGTTCCCATGACATGTACATAAAAGACTCAAAGATCAACAAAATATGATGGACCACCTAAACTTCAAGTCCTCTACGATCCTTGAGTAGTGACTGACTGCCAAAGTTGTTAAGGCTCGAAGCGTCGACCACTACCTGGGAAGAGAAAACATTTAAAACCATGAGCTTAAACACACAGTGGGTGACAACTTTAGGAAAAAATGCTTTACATGAGGTATTTACTATCTTAATATTAAGGATTAATAAAACATAAATTCTCATAGTATATAGAACCCTGTAATTATCATCACTTTCTGTTAAAAATTTCTACTCTCCTATCATATTTTAAGGGAGAGCCCTTTACTCGATCCGCTATAGCCTTAACTGAGAGAGAGTCCTTTTGCTCGATCTTTTGAATGTCGGTAACATGGATCTTACGTGCACGTAGATACTAGAATAGGATCCGACCTACCTTACCACACCATTCGTAGCAAGATCACATCATAATTGGGTACCTTACTATACCTTCGGTACCATATATCTAGGAGTAGGTTTTGTGCGCAAGGCATAAAACATTTTAACTTTACATAAATCATACCACAAGCGACATATTTATGGTAAAATAGTTAAGTTTATGTGTTCAACATTAATTCCTTAACACTAAACATGCATTGAGAAATCATGTTTAGGCTGACTATACGTTGAAAAACTCTTTCGTAAAAAACATAACAAATATTTGCAAACTAGTCACTCACTGTTTTTATGTTATTTCCTCAAAGGATTACAGGCCTCCCCTATATGCAATTGCCTCTGGAAAGAAATAGGAACCCTTAGTTAATGCCTTTAACTTCCTCAAGATATTATACGTCTAAACTTAGGTCAATGCATCATCACACTCAACCTTGCTCAATTCATCATTGACACTTAGGTAAACTCAACACTTCATCATACTTAGCCAAATTTTACCTTATAACTAGGTTGATGGATTGTAGCATGCACACGGGTGCTCACAGTGCTAGAATGCGCCTACTTTGCCTATACGAAGAACGCTCATTGTCATAATGCTCGGTGCCTCAACTATCGCACGCACCTCGATCAATGCCTGCCTACCAGTGCATACCCTCGCCTACGCGTGCTTGTCCACGCACAGCTTTAGTCGACCAGCTGCTTGCTTATGCTTGGGTTGAAGCTGCCTGCTTGTCCATCCAGCCAAATTCTCAAATTTAAATTCCAGCTTAAATAACTTAATTTTTAGACATTATATCAGAAAATTTCCTTCTAAGAACTTGTTCCTAAACATCTAACCATCTTACCTTAAAATTCTAGCCTCTGATTTCTCTCAACAAACTTGGAATTCTCCAATATTTACACCCTATCTGAGAAATCCGAATCTTGAGCACTTGGAGAATTCTTTAACTTTCTGCTCAAAACCGTAAGAATTTTCCTCTGGCAACCCTAGCTCAACTTTAACACTAATCAAGCTTCAAGTTGGCAACAACTCTCCCTCTTAGCATGAGTGAATTGCTCAAACTAAGCTTTTCATTACAAACTCCCTTTTATACCTGGGTTGCATGATGAATAGCTCTTCAATGTGACATCTGAAGCACTAATGCTTGCTTGAGGCCTCTAATTAGGCCATTTAGCCCACTAACTAGGTGATTAAGCTTAGTACTTAAGTCTTTCACCCAGCATAGGCTTGCGTCCATACAATTTTCCCTTTTTGACCAACGCAAACCCCTACCAGTGTTGCACCCTCTCGACCAATGCATAAGGACCTGACGCATACCTTTACTTTGTTTTAAGCGCTCGTGCTTAGACCTATCGCCCATGAACGCCTCTATTAACCTCTAAACATGCTTCAACACTCCTTGCTCAATCGCATAGCTATTGAATAGCCACACACTTTAACCTCTAAACCTTTTGGCCAATGCACTTTTTGTGGCCTTCTAGCCCTTTCTTTAGACCACATCTTCTAACTTTTCTTTACCTTGAACTCTCAAGTTTTTCTCTAAGTTTTGGTTACCCTCATGTCCACCCGAGAGCACTCCTTTCTAACACTTAGAAAAATTTCCTCTTTTTAAGCATCACACACATATTCATCTTATACTTACACACCAATTAACTAAAGTAAACATCATTAACTTGTGATTATGGAGACTTAACATAATTAATTAGTAAAACAGATTTAGGGGTTTACATCAACAACCTCCCTACTAGATTGCATAGCTTTAGGAGAACCACCAGAGTTAACATTCTTAGCACAAATTTTAGATGAAGTAACTTCATCATTTAGAAAATTAGTGCCTATACGATAGTGACTGCATGATCGCTTACATATATGATATTGCTAAGCGATCGCGTACCGATTACACCATCACACGCTATTATCTAAGCGATGTTTACCTTTTTCCTAAGCGATCGTTTAGCTTCCAGTATGTACTAAACGATCGTATAGACGATCACTTAATTTTTCCTACGCGATCATTCGGACGATCACTCACCCTTTTCCTACATGATCGTTTATATGACCGCTGACCTTTTCCTATACGATCGTTTAGACGATCGCTTACTTTACCTACACGATCGTATACTTCACCTAAACAAGAAAGCATCTTGTCTATGTGATAGACGACCTCTTCTCCCACTTGCTTGATCGTTGTGTACGGTATCTCTTTCTTCTTCCCTCTACCAAATCCGAACAAAGCCCACACTTTGTATTCTCACTCCAAGAATACCGAGGGCTCTGAATGGTGTTATCTTCTCCATTTCCTTCTGTTCGAGTGGTGATTGTTTGAGGTAGACGGTTGGGCTTCAGACTCGCTGTGAAGAAGAAATCTTCATCTGGTATGATTTCTTGATCTCTTTAGCATTATGAAAGTATGTTTAAATGTATATGCGGAAATTTTGTCACAATGAATTAGAAAGATCTGCTTCCACTCGTAGGTACTCTTGTATAAGAGTTCCTTTAGATTGTACCCCTGAACCACTAATATGGATTTGTTTCTCATGACATTGCCATTCTTATCTATCTTGTTCTTGAAAATCCACTTTGTCCCAATTATATTCACAGATTTTGGTCTAAGAACAAGAGTCTAGACATCGTTCCTCATAAATTTTTTGCTTTTCTTGTATTGCATTGACCACATTCATGTTCAAGAGCTTCTTTGACACTTTTTGCTTCAACAGGAGAAGTGAAACAAATATTACTGATCATCTCAAGATAGTTGACTTTATCTTTCCTTCTAGTTGTCACCCATTCTTCAAGATCACTAATTATGTTGCTAGAGGGATGTTTTTTACGAACCCTACTAGAAGTTTGTCTGTTACTACCCTTTGTTTGCTCAGAAACATTCAAGTTGTTTCCCACAGGAATTTCTGAAATCATGTCTAATCGCATGTTGGACGAGATGTTAGGGACATTAGTATTGACAAGAGGTGTAGTGCACGAATCTTCTTCCTCTGCAGACATAAATCTGAAAGAGCTAGCATCATCATCAATTACAATATTAGTAGGCTCTATTATAGTGTGAGTTCGTTTATTATAAACACGGTATGGCCGATTATTTATGGAACATCCAAGAAAAATCCCTTCATCCAACTTGGAATCCCATTTTCATCTAGTCTCTCTATCAACAAAAATGTAGTAAGTACTTCCAAAAATGTGGAAGTATTTCACAATCGATTTCTTCCCTCTCCATATTTCACAAATTGTATTAGAAGTTCCTGGTCATAAAACAACTCTATTTGCATGTGTGTGTTCAAGGCTTTTGCATGGAAAGTTATATATTTGGCATGCAACATAGCGCAAGTCATCTCCTAAAGAGTTCGATTTTTCCTTTCCACAACTTCATTCTACTATGGAGTGATGAGAGCTGAGAATTCATGGTGAATTCCAGCTGACTGGCAGAACTCAGTAAATTGAGAGTTCTTAAACTTCCTACATGATCACTTCAATTATCACATTCAAATTCTTTTCACACTGTAATTAAAGATAGAGAGCTTGAAAAGTAGAAAAAGCATTTGATTTATACCGTAGAAAATGAACCCAAGTGTATTTGGAGAAGTCATCAACAACAACTATAAATCTTTGCCTCCCAAACTTTTTTATTGCATGGGACCCACGAGATCCATATGAAGAAGTTCCAAAATGCGAGATGAACCAAAATGACTTGTTTGCTTGTGTTGAGTATGAGTTTGTTTTCCTGATTGACAATTGCCACATATAATTCCAATGAAAGCTGTAAAGAAGGGAGTCTAGATATAAAATTTTTGTTAAGAGCCTTCTGAATAGTTTTCATGCTCATATAGGCTAGCTTCATCTTACCTAGAGAGATGGAAAACCTGCAAAGAATTGTCAGAACTCCACAAATAACAATTATAAAAAAAAAACGTGTGTACACATCATGACTAGATCTTTGCATCATTTGTAACAACACATTTGTCTTTGGTAAAACACACATTCAATCCTTGGTCATATAGGTTATTGATGCTAATAAGATTGGTCATGAGCTCTTCTACCAACATTACATCATTCAATTTTGGAAGACCCAGGTAGTTTAGCTTTCCTTTCTTAATGATCTTACTACAAGCTCCATCACTAAAAGTGACATTTCTTAAGTTGACAGACTTAATATTAGATAAATAGCTCTTTTCACCAGTCATATGATGAGAACTTCTACTATCAAAGTACCAATCTCCTTTGGTAGAAGATTTGAGGGAGGTCAAAACAACATTGTATCTGTTCTTAACATTCTTCTCTCTTCTGTTTTTCTTTTATCTGTCTTTGCCTATAATTTCAAGAGAAGTGGGGAGCCCTTATAGGATAAGTAGGTTTCATACCCCCTTCCCAGATTACCCTCTTAATCCAAGAAGAGATGTGAAGACAGCAATTGCAGACCCTCTTATGACAACAATGATCCAACATTCTCATGAAAACCTATATCCTTAGTACCTGTTAAGCCTGATTAGCAGTTTATAAATCTCTAGGACTTATCATAAAATCTCAACAATAGCTTAAAACATATAATTTACTATTAACTGGATATATCAACATCAACAAACATAACAGATTCAGAAACCACATTTATATACAACACAAACTCTACTCTCCCCCTCCCCCCCTCTCCCTGCCCTTCCCCTTTGACATGGACATAAAACTAATAATAGAACATTATGAGCCACCTAAACTGCAATCTTTCTGAGGGTCTTAGAAGTGACTAACTGGCATAACTGCTAGGCCTCAGGACGTCAACCGCTACCTGAGAAGGAAAACATTTTAAAAGAGCGAGCTAGAAATCCAATGAATGCTATCTTAAATAAAACATATTTTAAATCATAAATAACAAAACGTGCTTATCATTAAAACATTTAATAAATCACACTCAGGGTTTTGAAAATGAAATTGAAATCGTGGAATACATCATGTGAAACCCTGAAATAAAGCTGATTAGAATCATTCTGAAAAACTCCACTACTCCACACCTGAACATGTGAGAGAGCTCTTTTACTCAATCTCTAATAACCTTAGTTGAGAGAAAGCCTTTTGCTCGATCTCATCAACATCGATGACATAGTCATACGTACACGTAGAGCTTGATTGGGTCCTGACTACCTTATCATACCTTCAGTGTCAAGGATCCCTAACATCATTGAAATTTGAGTACCTTACCATACTTTCGGTACCAACATTGGAGTAGGGTTTGTATAAGGCACAAACATTTAAACATATAAGAACATATACAGGATATGCGTTTGAAATTATCAAACTTCATGATTTCACAGCATCGCATAGTCCCTTGTAAAACATGGAATATGCTTATAAAATTGCCTTAGTAAACTTTCATCATGCGGTACAACGTAACATAGTAGGGATGGCAAAATTCCCCTGGGGTCGGGTCCCCGACCCGATCGGGGTGGGGAATCTCCGGTTTGATCGGGGACAGGGGTCAAATTGGGGACTTAAATCAAGTCCCTAGTCGGGGACGGGGAGGGGATCCCTGCTCCATCCCCGAACCCGAACCCGATCCACATCCTCGCCCTGATTTTTTTTAATTGTTATATATATATATATATATATATATATTATGATAATAATAATAATAGAATTATATATTACTGAGATGTTTCAGTTTTTTTTTAAATTTTAAAAATCTAATATAATAAATTAATTTTTATTAATATATAATAAAAAAACATGTAATGTTTAATTTAAACAACTATATGTAACAATAATACTAATTTTCTATATAAAATTTATAATTTCAATGTAGATATTAAATTTAGTTAGTTTTAAATAATAATAACAATAAAATAATAAAAATAAAAAGCGAAGATTTTTCCCTGCGGAGACCCGAATCCCTGAACGGGAATTCTCTGACTCCGACCTCGACTCCCCAAAACGGGGAATAGGGCAAAGATGGGGATTAAAAATCCCCATAGGGACAGGGATGGGGAGTGCATCCCTGCTCCGCCCACACCCCGTTGCCATCCCTATAACATAGGCTTAATGTGAAACACATGTTAAACTCATAAATAACTTCATCATTTAAAAACATGGATCTTATGATCAACATTCATTTCTAAGGCATGCATTGGAGAAAATCATGGTATAAAAACTTCATATGAACTTCCTATGCTTTAGAATTTATTCGTAAGAATCGCATTGGAAAGTATTTATTGAAACTTGTCACTCACTGTCTTAAGCCACTTATCCAAGGGGTTGTACGCCTCTCATATTTGTGTTTGCCCTGAAAAGAAAAGGTCTCTTGGTCAGTATACTTAGCACCCTTTTGAGCTTAACACATAGCTTAACTTCATCACATAATAATAGTTATCGCATCATAGCTAAGTTCGACGCATCAAAACCATCCTTAATGCATCGACTGTTCTTGGTTATCTTACCTTATAACTTGGCTGACAATTGGGAATCCTTTCCCAAGGTGCTGGAGTAAGCGCCGAAACACTTCCCATTCTATACATTGAAGGCTTACTATGCGACATACTTCAAATGCCTTTGTTGTGAACGAGCTATGTTGTATGCATTAACACATAACATCATTGAGACAACTACTTGCTTATTCTTCGTATGCAGCTACCTGCCTATTCATCCACAACATCATTCCAAATTCAACTTTCAAACTTCATAATTTTAATTCCAACATTCGTTTAACTAAATTCCTTTCAAATAAAATGCTCATAAACATCTTAACTTTTACTTACCTTAGAATTTGAGCATTATTTCTTCAAGATTGATCAGAAATCCTTCAAGTTCTCCTTCAACTGATCGAGTATTCTTCAACTTTCAAAGTGTTTAGATGGTAGCAACACTCCATCACTTAGGCGTTAGAAAAATTTTGGTAAAACAGTCTCTTTCTTGGTTAAGCCTATTTATACTTGAGTTTACATGAGGAGTTTGCTTGATCAATCATCACCTTGCATACTTATCCTTCACTTGACATCTCTAAGGCTACTACCTGGCTTACTTACCTTTAATTAAGTTGAATTCCTCAGCTTAAACTTGATCAAAACTTCTCCTTTCAACGCATGATCTTCGGTCGCATCATTCGTCAGCTTAGCCCACAACAATGATATACAAGGTTGGTCACATAAATCCTTCATTCCACTTGTTGTACTTAGCCATAACGTCCCCCTTCATGGACCTCTGCCCATATCATTCAACCAGGCTGGCCGCATGGTGCCTCATAGTTCCAATGCATGAAACCTTCTATCTTTCCTAAGTGTTAACTTGTTTCTACTTCACCTGAGAACGCAACATTCCACACTTAACATATTTTCTTACCCTTTTTCGGCTTACCATTGTTATTCTCAACTCTCTACGCGTCGACCAGGTTACAACCTGAATGCATATAGTCCTAACACTTAGAAAATTTTCCTTCTCTTACGTTTCAGATGCATCATTCACTATACATACTTAACTTACTTATTCTATTGATGTTAATTCACATCTTAACTCATAATTAAGAGGACTCAAACTTGATTAATTAGTAAAAAAAAAGTTTAGGGGTTTACAGTAGGTCTGTCAAGAACTTTCAATAATTGATAACAAAAAGGACGTTTTTGTCCCACTTTACCACAATAGTGACAGATCCATCTCTGTCTGAACCCACGACTTCATTTCCCAATAGAATTGGTGGAGGAAGTACAGTTAAAACTATAAGATTCTGGTTCTTGAGCTCTAACAAACTCAATCTTTTGCTTCCCTTTAAACTAATTATTATGCTAACTTCCTTCTTTTGAAAAACAAAACCTAGAACTGTCACCAGTTGTTTTTCCATTTGTCAAATTTTTTTCTAGAGACTCAGTATTAGTGTTCAACATTCTTAAATTTTTGCACACTGACTTCTTCTTAGTTTTAACTTGAGAAAGCTCACGCTTCAATTCTTCAATAGTAGATATAAGTCTATGATTGTCAACTATCAAAGTTTCAATTTTTTCTTTTTGCACATCAAAGGCTTTAATATCGTCTTGCCATTTGAGAAATAGGGTATAGTAAGAAGGAACTGTAGACCCATAACTTGCAGTATCGTGAGTCTTTTCTGCATACACATCATACTTAGAAATCTCGCGTAAAGAGGTGTCAAAAGAAATGTTACTAACAAGTGCCTTGACATCCTTCTCTGAGTCACTGTTGTCTCCAGATTTAGAATGAGATAAAGTTAAAACATAACCTTTACTCTATTTTTTCAAAAAGTTAGGGCATTCAACCTGAATGTGTCTATAACCGCCACACTTTCTGCATTTGATATACTTTTCTTTTTTAGGTATGGAAGTACCTGACTTATCAGTTTCCTTCTAGCTATTCTAAGGTCTGAATTTTTTTGGGGGAGGCAAACCATCAGACTTGTAGTTGTTATAAGTGGCAAACCTGTTATCGAACCTTTTGAGAACAAGGTTAAACTATTTTGGAAGTAACAATATAGATTTAGCAAAGGAATCACTTGACTCTCTATCAGGGTCAACAAGGTCCTCTTTAACTAAGGATTGAAGAGCAATATCTTTAGTCTTCTTCTCAATCTTTCCATCTAGGGATATCTCAAACATAAGCAATGAGCCAAATAATTCATTTACTCTCAACTTTGTTATGTCTTGCGCTTCCTCCATGATAGTAACTTTTTATATTAAATCAATTAGGTAGAGACCTAAGCATCTTTCGGACGAGTTTTTCTTCATAAATTTTTCCTCAAGAGCAAATGGCTCATTTGCAATATCTAACAACCAAACATTGAACTCAGCAATAGATTCCTCATCATGCATTCTAAGGCTCTCAAACTTCGATGTCAATAACTGCAACCTTGACATCTTGACTTTAGAAGTTCCTTCATAAGCAACTGATAAGATGTCTCATGCCTATTGGGGTTGATGCCCTAAATCTTGTAGGGTCCTATAGTTTGTAAACATGCTTGAACAAATTTATTGTGTATTCAATAAAATATATGATATTTTATTCATTGTCTGTTTATATTTTAGTTGCATTAACCATAATCCAATAAACTAACATCTAATGTTATCTTGTAACTTAAACATGTATGTAGAAACATACGCGTGGATCATGTTTAAGTGATAACCTAAATGGTCTGTAGTAAATGGATAAGGCTGGATACCTTATCCTGGTGACACTATGAGTATGACCCGCTTTATAGATGTTATAATTATTGTAAAGTGCTACAAATGATTTGATCCTAATCATTCATGTATAAACATACGAGTGAGGATATACTATACAAAGGAGTTTGTATAAGACCGGACCATGAAATGTTTGAAGAAACTCTTATCAAAGAGACCAGTGAACAGAAGCGAAATCGTTCCAAACTCCATTGTGACAGAACATACACATTTACAATCAAACAGTAATAGTTATGCATAAACTCTAAATTACAACATGCTTCAAAAGGAAAATACTAAGGATCAAGAGAACTTACCCTCGAAGAACTTTTCTTCTCGTTCCCTCGATCTAACAACACGATCGTTCACCAGCACGAACGTCACGCCTCAGCAACCTCCTCGAACAAGCTTGTGAAGGAAATCGATCACAAGGATTTCCATGAGCAGCAAAAAGATTCCAAATTACAATCATATATGAACTTTACAAATTACAGTCATAAACAGAAAGATACGGTTATGCATTTAGAGAAGCGCCCTCGATCAAACAAACTCTGAATTTCATAAGAGAAGAAAGCCAGCCTTCATGGGCTAGCAAGGTGGCAGATGTGACTCTCTTACAAAAATTACAACATGAAACTACAAATGATCAAGGAGAAATCTACACACATTTGTAGACTCATCGCCACGCTCATTGATTACGAAGGCTTGAACACAGTAACCTCGAACGCTCGTCCAACACGACCGCTACACAGCTCGAACACCACGCATCCGAACTCAGTGATCGCCTTGACCACAAATACCTCAACAGCACGAACGACCTCCATAGAACCTCGATGACGTCAAGTTGAGTATGACACCACCAAGAAGGCTACCTTGGTATTCTCGATGTGAGAATCTAGAGGGTGGGCTCTGTGTGAACTTGGTTTAAGGCTGACGACGGAGGAAACAACAATCGTGTAAACGATTGAACAAATGGAAGATGGTTGAAACTTATCTTATAGGTCGATGCTCAATCGTTTAGCAAAAAGTAAGCGATCGTCTAACAAAATCTAAGTGGTCATTTAGCTCATCGCTTAGCTGCGTGTCTATCACCTATAAACACTACACGATCGTTTAGCTCACTTCAAGTTGTCGCTTAGTAAAGCCTATTTACTTGACAACTTCCGTGAGATTATTTTTCGAGAGAGAAAATCTCAAAATTCAACATTACTAAAATTAGGAAAACAATTTTCCTTTTATCTCACGGTTACCATGAAACCTCCAATAACCTCCCACTCAATTGGTTATTAGAGAAAAGGATTTAATTATTCAATGATTAATATTATTATAAATATAAATGATAACTAACTTATCATACTATATTTATAACCTATAGATTTAAGATTTCATCTCATGTACATATAAGCCATAGCTCTTTTTCTATTCCATGGTACTTAATGTAAATCTCATATACATTAATCCTCCACTAGATGTATCTCATACATCATATCGATTATATCATATATAATCAAATTACCAAGGGGACCTTATGGACCTGTAGCTCGAAGCTCCAACGATACATGAATAACTGACTAAACTCTTTAGTCACGGGATCCACCATCTGTTAACTATCAGACACTCCACTAAAGACCGAAAGTTGAACTCTCCTTACCACAGATATATTATGTGTCCATCTTAACCAATCAGAAGTGCGACAAACCTTCACAGATCGTTAGTAAGTACAACTCGACCAATAACTGTTATGCCCCTATATACAGAGTCTAGTCATCTCGTGGTTCGGTCTTATACAAACTCTTTGTATAGGACACCCCCGCTCACATGTCTCCACATGAATGGTCAGGATCTATCATCTATAGTAGTTCAAAACACTTGCAAACCTCTACAAAGCGGGTCGTATTTGTAGTGTCACCAGGATCAGGTATCCCACCTTAATCCTTATACTACAGACCTATTTAGGTTATCATTTAAGGCATGATCCACTTGTATATCACATATACATGCTTAAGTTCACATAAGATAACCAAGGAGCTTTATTTATTGGATATAAGTAAATGCCAGAATGAAATAAAAATTATTTTATTCATCAAATAATGTGTATAAATACAAACAACGAGTCTTTGGGAGAATTAGGATACTAATCCCAACAGCTTAACCCTCAAGCAGTAAGTAGATACTACCAAAAGGCTACCTTGGTATTCTCGGTGTGAGAATCCATAAGTTGTGGGCTCTATTTAGATTTGGTAGAAGGTAGGAGGAATTGACAGATCGTATAGACGATCGAGTAAGTGGGAGATGACTAAAGTCTATCATATAGACTGAGTACTCAATCATTTAGAAAAACAAGTGTTTATACGGTCGTTTATTCTCTGAAGCTATCGTATAACTATTTTTTTTCTTTTTTCTTTTTTTCTTTTTTTGTGCATCCGATTATCAATGCTTAATGGCATTGTGAAAAAATAAAAATGATTTTCATTTTATTCATCAGTTACGATAACTGATTACAACTTCCCACTAAGTTGGTTATTGGGAGAAACAACCGAAACCAATTATCCCATAATTGATTTAATTACAAATAGATAATATATTCATAACCTATAGTTTTGTTATCACGTCTCATGCAATATATAAACCATAGTTCTTTTTCTCCTTTATAGCATTTAATAATAATTCCTCCATTTAATGTATCTAATACATTAAGTCAATTATATCTCATATAATTAATGCAATTTAATTATTTCATATATAATCAAATTTCCTTTCATTGAGCTACCAAGGGGACCTTATGAACCTGTATCTTGAAGCTCCAACGGTATGTGAATAATTGAATAAACTCTTTAATCATGATATGCACCATCCATTAACTGTGGGTTTTCCACTAAAGACCAACAGTTGCACTTTTCGTGCTACATATACATTTATGTGTCCATTGGATATAACTAATCAATAGTACGATGACTCTTCATAAATCGCTCGTAAGTACAGTCGGGCCAATTTACCATTTTTCCCCTGTATTTATATATAACTCCTTAAGTACCACTGATTCCTCTAATGAACAATACATCATAGTCCTACTATGAGTAAATCCTTCTTGGGGAAAAAGAAGGTGTGGCGCCACATTGTTCAAGTCTTGGAATCAGGCCTTAAGGGAGAAATTTATCTACTTACTCCGAAATTGGGGAAGGAGTGAATTTCGTCTTGTGTAGCTAAGTTCCCAGCTTCCCAATCAGACGAATCCCCAAAGTGGCAGGTTTGAGTCGGCAATCTGGCCACTTACATCCATACAAATCAAAGGACCGCCCTCATAGGCAGGAGTTCCCAACTCACTCAAGATTAAGGTCATGTTACTTATGGTCATCCTAGTGAAATGAAAGTCTCTGTTATGAACAACATTATATAACGAGACTAATCATTTCATGGTCCGGTCTTATACAAACTCTTTTGTATAGAGCATTCCTGCTCGCATGTCTAATACATGAATGGTCAGGATCAGACCATTTATAGCACTTTAAAACACTTGTAACATCTACAAAGCGGGTCACACTCATAGCGTCAACAGGATAAGGTTTCCCTCCTTTATCCATATACTACAGACCATTTAGGTTATCACTTAAAGCACGATCCACTTATACGTCATCACATACATGCTTAAGTTACAATGATAATCACGGATCTTCATTTATTGGTTTGTAGTTAATGCAACTAAAATATCTCATATTTCAAAGACTGTAGTGAATAAAATATCTCATATTATTACATCATGAAATGTTTGTTCATACAGGTGTTTACTAACTATTGGACCCTACGAGATTTAAGGCATCAACCCCAACAATGTTTAGTCTCATTATATAACATCGTGCATAATAGAGACTTACATTTCACTAGGATGGCCATAGGTAACATGACCTGAATCCTAAGTGAGTTGTGAACTCCTATCTATGAGGGTGGTCTTTTGATTTATATGGGTGAGAGTGGCTAGATTACTAACTCAACAAGCCTACCATTTTAGGGATTCATCTGATTGGGGAGCTGGGAACACAGCTACACAAGATGGAATTCACTCCTTCCCCAAGGCAGTGGTAAGTAGATAAATTACTCCCTTAAGGGCTGATTCCGGGTCTTGAACAATGTGGCGCCACACCCTCTCCTGGCTCGAGAGGAGTTTTAGTCATAGTTGGACTATAATATATTCTTCATTAGAGGGATCAGTGGTACTTAAGAAGTTAGATGCAACTACAAGGGCAAAACAGTAATTTGGCCTAGATGTACTTACGAGCAATTTGTGAAGGGTCATCGTACTGTTGATTGGTTGTATCAAATGAACACAAAAATATATCTGTAGTACGAAGAGTGCAGCTGTCGGTTTTTAGTGGAGTGCCCGCCTGTTGATTAGTTATATCAAATGGACACAGAAAGAATTTAATTAATTATTCATGTATCGTTGGAGCTTAAGCTATAGATCCATGAGGTCCCCTTGGTAGCTCAATAGGATTAACTGAGACTCGGTTTTGAATTAATTTGAATTGTTCAAAATAATAGAAGGATTTAATTATATATGATATAATTAAGTTTATTCAATTATATGCGATATAATTGTTATAATGTATTTGATACATTATAGCTTAATGAGAGGAAATAAATATTTGAATGAGATTCAAATATTTTTCTATGAATTGGATTCATAGTTGTTAAATTTAATATAAATATGATTTATATTAAATGTCATGTAAGAGAGAAAAGAATCTATACTTATATTATATGTGATACAATATTAAAACTATAAGTTATATGTTATATTTGATATAACATATAATTTAGTATATATATATATATATATATATTAAATTATAAGTTAGTTATCATATTTATATTTATATTATTATTATTATTTTAATAATAAGGGAGGGAGTTACAACTCCCTTCCTATTCTTTTCTCTCCACCTACGTACGTGGTTAGTGGTTATTTTTTACAAGTAGAAAAGAAAAGGTTTCTTCTTCTTCTTGCGAAAAGCCTGTTGATCGATTGAGAAAGTGAAAAAACAACATAAGAGTTCTATGTGTTTGTTTTGAGTTTTGAGAACAATCTCAATCCTTCCTCCTCAACTTTAAGTTTTCCCTCAAAACCAAAATAGCTAGAGCCCACCACTCCTACGTTCTCACCCTGAGAATCCGGAGAAAACATTCGTGGTACTGTTCATTCTTGTTCAAGGTTATTCTTGAAGAAAGTCTTCAAAGTGTTCATGAACTGTTCGAGGGAAATTGTGAAGAAAATGTCTTCAAAGGTGAGGTTTTTGAAACATTTTTCATTAGCATGCTGTAATTTATAATTAAATGCATATCTTGTTTCTTGTTTACTGTGAAATTTATATTCAATAGAAAAATGAAATTTGGTCGATCCGCTTTCGCTCAAAGTTCTATCCCCATAGAGTTTCTTCAATGCCTCTTTTGTAGATATGCAAGTATTACTTAGCCTAAATATGTTACGGTCTACACCATTAAATATTGCATTCAAGAAACGAGAATCCCCCAACGAACCTTCATCTTTTTTAGCAGTCCACTGGGATTCTGGCTCCAAAATTTCTTTTCCATCGTCAAACTTAATGGTGGGATGAGACCAACCAGTTACAACAGCCTTCCAAAATTTGTTATCAATTGATTTTAAAAAGGCAGTCATTCGAGCTTTCCCATACGAAAAGTTTGTTCCACCAAGGACCGGAGGACGTGTGGTAGAGCCACATTCTTAATCCTATCCATGATTGAAACACCTGAGGTAAAGGAGACCCACCCTGATTGTTGGGTTTGATGCCCTAAATCTCGGAGGGTCCTATAGTTTGTAAATGTTATGTACAAACTCATTATTTATTTAATAAAATATATGATATTTTATTCCATTTTTTGTTGTATTAATCACAAACCAATAAACTAAGTTCCATGATCATCTTGTAACTTAAACATGTATGTAGAGACATACAGATGGATCATGTTTTAAGCGATAATCTAAATGGTCTGTGGTAGATGGATAAGGTTGGATACCTTATCCTAGTAACACTACGAGTATGACCAGGTTTGTAGATGTTACCATTGTTGTAAAGTGCTACAAGTGATCCGATCCTGGTCATTCATATGGAGATATGTCAGCAGGGATATTCTATACAAATGAGTTTGTATAAGACCAGACTACGAAATGAGTAGTCTCATTATATAACACCGTTTTTAATAGAGACTTTCATTTCATCAGGATGGCCAAAGGTAACATGACCTGAATCCTGAGTGAGTTGTGTTCCTGCCTATGAAGGCGATCCTTTGATTTGTATGGGTGAGAGTGGCCATATCACTGACTCAACATGCCTACCATTTTGAGGATTCATCTGATTTAGGAGATGGAACACAGCTACACAAGACGAAATTCACTCCTTCCTCAATGTTGGGGAAAGTAGATAAATTGCTCTCTTAAGAGTTGGTTTTGAGGCTTGATTATTGTGGCGCCACTCCCTCTCTATGCCCTAGAGGGTTCGATCATAGTCGGACTATGATTTATTGTTTATTAGAGGAATCAGTGGTACTTAAGGAGTTAGATGTAACTATAAGAGCAAAACGATAAGGGTCGTTGTATTGTAGATTAATTATATCCATTGGACACAGAAATATATCTGTAGTGCGAAGAGTGCAGTTTTCGGTCTGGAGTATCCGACAGTTAACGAATGGTGAATAATTTAATTAAATAGTTTAATTAATTATTGATGAACCGTTGGAGCTTCAAGCTACAGGTCCATGAGGTCCCCTCGGTAACTCATCGAATTTTATGAGAATCAAGTTTTGGATTAATTTGAATTGTTCAAATTAATTGAGGGAATTAATTATATATGATATAATTAAGTTTATTAATTATATATGATATAATTACTATAATGTATTTGATACATTATCATATAAAGAATTTATGAGAGGAATTAAATATTTGAATATGATCCAAATGTTAATTATACAAATTAGATTCATATAATTAAAATTTAATGTAAATATGATTTATATTAAATACCATAAGAGAGAGAAAAGAAACTATAGGTTATATATTGTATATGATACAATATTAAACTATATGTTATATGTTATATATGATATAATATATGATTGCATAATATATAAGAAACTGATTATTATATATATTTGTTATAATTTTAATTGTGAATTAAAACTATTTATTCATTATTTTATTATTAAATAAATTTTCAATTCTTTAATTTTAAATTAATTAAGGGAAGGGGGTTACATCTCCTTCCCCATCTTTTTCTCTCCACCACTCATAAAAACTTCTTTCGAGGAATGGGCCAGACCGGGTCATTTCTCGAGAACAATAGCTAAGGGTCCTGATACTACCACTTGGATCTGGAACCTCTCCTTCTTAAACCAAAAAAAAAAAAAAAAATGCTCTCTGTAAGTTTTTTTCTGAGTTTTTTGCTTTCCTAAGGTTTTTTTTCTCTCAAATCCTTCCTTCTCCCTCAATCCCAAAACTCTCTAGAGCCCACATCTCCTAGATTCTCACCGTAGAATATTGAGGACTCCTTTGTGGTAGTGTTCAAGGGATTCGTTTGAAGAACGTCTTCAAGATTAAGTTTTCCTAAACCTTTTTTGGTTTAAACCCTTTTTTAGCATGTTGTATGATTTAATTTTTCCCAAATGCATGTGCTGTAAAATTAATTTTTAAAAACGATTGGGAATTGTGATGATCCGCTTCCACTGTGGTCCCTTTAACAAGGGTTCCTTCAATTGGTATCAGAGCCTTGGCTTGATCCCAAATTCCTAATTTTTTTTTTTTGGAATTAATTTTATAGTGATGGTGGGTGTTTTTTATATGTTGTATTCTGTTTAAATTCATGTGATGAATGAATATTGATGAATGTGGTTTAATTGATGGATGTTTTCGGGATAGGGCATAAAATTACAACATTCTTTTCTTTACAATTTGGTTGTAAGGGCCCATGTTTTTGGGGCAAGTAATTGCTATTGAGTCTGTATCATTTGTATATCGAGTCATTCGTGTTGTTCACGGATTTTTTGGGGTTTCGAGGCTGGATTTGGACGTTGGATAGGAGGAGATTGATGTTGTGTAGTTCGCAACGTCGCGACGTTATGCCCTAGCATCAAGACGCTCCGAGTAGCGAATGGAGAAACTTCTTCGTAGCATCATGATGTTGCGATGCGGAGAAACTTCTCTTGTTCGCTTGTGGTTGGTCCGATTCGAGTAGTTCGAGGGTGGTTCGATTGGTGATTAGACCGGTTCACGGCTTGGTTCGAGCGGTTCAAGATCCAGTTCACTTGTATCGAACCAGATGGCTTATATGAGTGTAATAGTTAGCCATTTTATTTTTTTTAGTATCCTATCCCAGTTCATCAATCTTTAATTTTTTAAATATACATGTGGTGTATGTTTTATTTCAATATATATCATATTGTATGTTATATAGATTTAAAAACCCCACTATAGGTTATGCATATATCATCAAGCCTCATTTTATATTATAAGTGTTATAATATTAGAATATGCATGATTTAAATTATATAGCATGCTCATTCATCATATAGTATAATTGTTATATTATATAAATGCATGTATTAATAACATATACATGCATCATATATATTATAAGTGTTATAATATAAAGTATGAATGTATATTTTCTTTAAAGAATGTTATTAGTGTCCTTCATTACTTTATTATATGTAAATATTTATATATATATATATATATATATATATTAGTAATGAAATTGAGATTGTATGAAGCATGACATTACCTTAGGTTAATTTATAATTATTATGTTTAACTAATGTATGTCAAGCATGCAATGAATGATTTTTTAATTGTTTCATTTATTTATAATCGTTATAATTAAATGAAATTAGAATTAAAATCAATAATAAAGAGTTTCATGCAAACCTTAGGTTATAATCAATTTTTAAAATGTTTTAAAATATGATTGAGATAGATCTAAGATCACATTTCTAATGAGATTAGAAATCTTAGTTTAATCTTTTAATCGGTTTAATAGATTAAAATAATTTCTTAATAAAAGATTAAATATGTAGCAAATATATCTATAAGAGACCTTTTGTCTAAGGTGGGTTCTGTCTGGGCTAGGGTACTTAAGATGACAGAAACGTCGCACCCCCTATTTGGGAACCTACCTAGAAAGTGAATTAGATAGATTTGATACATGCATGCAAGTTTGATTAAGGTTTATTAAAGAATTTAATAATACTTCAATCAAAATTATTTAATCATCATAGACAAGTGTTATTTTATAACAAATTAAACTTTTACTTAGTTAAAATCATTAGCCATGTTTTTCCTAAGTTAATTAATCCTGGGTAATATACTTAGTGGGAGGAAAATAGGGTATATGATACTTCATTTTTCCTCTACACGTTTCTCCCTGAAAATTCACACCGTGAGATCTAACTCGGCCTCGAGGCATCATGGGTGTCCCCCTACAGGTGGCATTTGGGTAGGTCAATATCAAGGTGAATGGAGAGAGTGTTTATAGTAAGTGGGAATGGGACGTGTGACAGCACATCCCTTGGTCTCTCTCATTATATCGAACTAAAGTTTCATGCATCGCCTCGTGGCATCATGAGTGTCCTCCTAAAGGATGGCAGTTTTTCATAACGTTTTATTCAACCTCCAAAAATGGATAGGGTTGCTTTAGTTTCATGTCCCAATCGATTTTTCCCTGCGGTTGGTGTCTATGGTATTTGAGATGCCCTAGTTTATTGTATTTTTTTTCATTATGTTTCTCAACATTATATTGTATATATTTGTTCTCATTGGAGTTTTAGTCCAAGTGGGAGATTGTTGAGAATGTCTTAGAACTCCCAGTTCGTGTTAAACATTCTATTTATCAATAATAATGAATTGTTGATTTTGCATCTTATTATGGAAATCCAATAAACGTATCCTTGGCTATAGTCTGAATACTGTAACTTTACGTAGTGACATAAACAGGATCAAGTTGACAGTATATAGCCTAAATGGTCTAATAAGTATATGGATGAAATTGGGTATCTCATCCTGGTAATACTATTGGATGCGACCCACTTTGTAGTTGTTACAAGAAGTTGTAAGGTGCTACAAAAGATGTGATCCACAAATCGTTTATGTTGAGACATGTGAGTGGGGTATCCTATGCAATGAGTTCGCATATAGACTAGACCACGAAAATAGTCACTTTTTTTATAACGACTGTTCACTGTTAAAACTGACTATTTCATTTATCAAATAACCTAGGTTAACTCGATCTTAATCCTGAGCTAGCTATGAACTCCTGTTTGTTCGGGATTATCCTTTAATCTACAAACGGTGAGAGTAGTCCAACAACACTGCTCAATAAGCTTACCATTTTGGTGATAAAACTAGATGAATAGCTAGGAACATAGCCTTGCAAGATCGAATTCACTCCTACCCTATTTAGGGTTAGCAGATAGGTTGTTCTCTTAAGTACTGATTCTAGGTCTTGAACAAACGGGGCCCCGCCTTCACGTGATTGAGAAAGGATTTGATTCATATAGATTATGAATCAGAATTATTCATTAGAGGGTCAGTAAGAACTTAAGGAACAAGATGTATTCATAGGAGTAAAATGATAATTTTGACCTAGCTGTGATTACGAACAACCTGTGAAGGATTGACTTACTGATTATGGTTATTAAGTGGACATAATATATCTACAGTGAGGGAAGTTCAACTATGAGCTATAGTAGAATGTCCCATTAGTTAACGAATGGGGGTTAGATCGGACTAATGAGTTTAGCCGATTAATCTCGAATCGTTTGAGCCCATGATCTGTAGGTCCGTGAGGTCTCCCTACTACCTCGTAAATGGTTAAACTTTAGAGTAGTTTAAGAAATTAATTTGAAACATTCAAATTAATCGGAATAGGAGAATATATATTTAAATATGATTTAAATATATGAAGATGATTATTGTGCAAAAATTAATTTAATATTTGATATTAAAATTTTAGAAAATAATTTTTTCAGTTATTAAAATCAAAATTTATTTTTGAAATCAAATTTTGGTTTTAAAAACAAAAATTGGAAAAATCAGATTGCATGCTTCAAAATGGAAAATGTTGATTTTCCAATATCATCTTTTTCATGCTCACATAAAGTCCATTTCCTTTTCTTCATTAATACTCCAAGCATGAGCTGCAAGCCATGCATTTCTCTTCTTTGTATGTTCATCTGTAATAAATAAAGAAGTTTGGAGTGATTTGAAGGGAGGCTAACACAAATTTTTAGAGAAAATTTCAGTGAGAAGAAAGTGTTCTTCAAAGTGAGTTGCTATGAGTCTCTGTCTGTTCTTCATCGTTTCAAGTTGTTCTTAAGTCTCACAACTCGTTCTAAAGCTCCAAGAGGATAGTGAGGAAGATTTTGAGGTTGTTCACGGTGATCTTTGGTGAAGACTGCTGTTGTACAATAAGTTCTTGGAGAGTTCTTCAAAGATATGATCTTAAAATCCTCTTTTTAGAAGAGCATGCTTTGGTTTCTGCTAAAATTAGTGAATTTGAATGCTTATGGATCCTTGATACTTCTGCTGCATGTTATCTAACTCTAACAGTTAGCTCATTGGGGTGGAACTCTAGGACTTAAACTAAGAGGTTACACTTACAAGAATCATTAAGCTAGTTTAACATATTCTGGACCGAACAATGGTGACTAATAGTGACAGCAACAAGAAGTTGTTATGTCTATTAGTTGAGAATGTCTCATTTCAGTGAAGGGGTACTTGATCACCCTACAGTGACTTTTCTCCTGCCTCACTGAAACATCATTACAAAATTAGATGTCACTTAGGATACATTAGAATTTTGCTAAAATCGATTGATTGTTTAATTGATTAATGCAAAATAAACTAATTTTAAAATATTTTGTCATTTTCAGCAATTTATATAATGTCTACTACTACACTAAACTTGCTTGTCGCCGATAAGTTAACTGGCAGAAATTATGCTACTTGGAAAACCACGATCAACACGATTTTAATAATCGATGATCTTCGTTTTATCCTAATGGAGGATTATCCTTCTATTCCTGCTCAAAATGCTCCATGAAACGTTCGAGAGGCACATGAGCACTGAACAAGGGCGAACAAGAAGACCCGAGCATATATCTTGGCTAGTCTTACCGAAGTCCTGGCCAAGAAGCATGAGCCCATGCTCACAGCCTGTGAGATCATAGAAGCCCTGAGGGGAATGTCCGTGCAACTTAGGCACAACGTTCTTAAAGAAATCTTCAGTACCCGTATGCAAGAAGGGGCATCTGTTCGAGAACATATTTTTAACATGATGGCCCATTTCAATGTGGCGGAGATGAATGAGTCTACCATCGATGAAGCCAGTCAGGTTAGCTTTATATTGGAATTCTTACCTGAAAGTTTCCTCTATTTTCATAGTAATGTTGTTATGAATATGATTGATTACAACCTGACCACTCTGTTCAATAAGCTGCAGACTTTTTAGTCCCTATATAACAACAAGGACTAGAAACGTGAGGCAAATTTTGCTTCATCTTTTAAGAAGTTCCACAGAGGTTCAACCTCTGGAACTAAGCATGTACCTTCTTCCTTCGACACCAAAAAGTGGAAGAAAGAGAGAGATAGGAAGGGGAAAGCTAACCCTCCAGTTGCTACACAAGGACATAAAAGACCACCCGAGGCCGCAAAGAGAGTTTGTTTCCATTGCAACTAGGATGGTCATTGAAAAAGGGACTGTCCCAAATACTTGGTAGAAAAGAAGAAGGCCAAACAAGGTAAATGTGATTTACTTATTCTGGAAACCTACTTAGTGGAGAATGATGATTCTGCCTGGATTATTGACTTTGAGGCCACTAACCACGTTTGTTCTTCATTTTAGGGAATTAGTTCCTAGCAGCAACTAAAAACTGGTGACATGACGATGCGGGTTGGAACTGGACATGTCGTTTCGACTGTGGCAGTGGGAGGAATCCAGTTGACTTTATAGAATAAATTTCTTGTATTAGATAATGTTTATGTGGTTCCTGATTTGAAAATGAACCTTATTTCTGTAAAGTGTTTGTTAGAACAATCTTATGTAATCAACTTTTTTGTTAATAAAGTGTTTATTTCCAAATGGTGTTGATATTTGTTCTGCAAAACTGGAAAATGTCCCTTATGTGCTAAGACTGTTAGTTAGTAAGGCCCTTCATAATATTGAAATGTTTAAGACTGCAGTAACTCAAAATAAAGATTTAAAATTTCTCCAAAAGAAAATGCCAACTTTGACACCTAAGATTAGGTCACATAAATCTCAATAGGATTAAGAGCTTAGTAAAGAAAAAAACTTCTAAGTGAGTTAGAAGAAAATCCTTTACTAGTATGTGAGTCATGCCTTGAAGGCAAAATAACAAAAAGACCTTTTACTAGAAAAGGTCATAGGGCCAAAGAACCTCTTGAGCTCGTACATTCAGACCTTTGTGGTCCGATGAATGTCAAGGCTAAAGGAGGTTATGAATATTTCATCACTTTTACTAATGATTATTCTAGATATGGGTACGTTTACTTAATGCAACATAAGTTCGAGTCTTTTGAAAAGTTAAATAATTCAAGGCTGAAGTTGAAAATGCATTAAACAAAATGATTAAAACATTTAGATTTAATTGAGGTGGAGAGCTTATGGATTTATCTTTCCAAAACTATTTGATAGAATATGGAATAGTATCATAACTCTCAGCACTTGGTACAACTCAGCATAATGGTGTATCAGAAAGGAGAAATCGAACCTTGTTGGACATGGTTCGGTCTATAATTACACTTCCTTACCTGATTCGTTTTGAGGTTATGCAGTAGAGACTGCAACGTATATCATGAACTGTGTTCCATCTAAGAGTGTTACTAGAATACCTTTGAAATTATGGAATGGTCGTAAAGTTAGTTTATGTCATTTCAGAATCTGGTGTTTCCTTTCACACGTGCTTGAGGCTAATCCTAAGAAATTGGAATCACGTTCAAGATTATGCCTATTTGTAGGCTACCCGAAAGGAACGAGAGTGGCCTTTTCTTTGATCCAAAAGAGAACAAGGTGTTTGTATCTAAAAATGCTACTTTTTTTGGAAGAAAATCACATAAGGGAGCACAAGCCACGTAGCAAAATCGTGTTGAATGAAAATTTCCAAGAAATTATTGAATCTTCAATAAGAGTTGTTGAAGAACTCATTACCTCAACAAGAGTGGTTGAAGTAGGATGATCTAGTAGGTCAAATCCACCTCAAATGTTGAGGGAACCTCGACGTAGTGGGAGGGTTACGATACCCCATGTTCGCTATATGGGTTTAACAGAAATTATGGCTACGGTAGCTTATGGTGAAGTTGAGGATCCATTGTCTTACAAGAAGGCCATAGAGATTGTTGACAGAGATGATTGGATCAAAGCAATGAATCTCGAAATGGAGTTTATGTACATCAATTCAATATGGCATCATGTAGGTCAACCTGATGGGGTTAAACCTATAGGTTGCAAATGGATCTACAAGAGAAAACGGGTTACTAATGGGAAGGTATAGACCTTCAAAGCTAGATTAATGGCAAAGAGTGATACCCAGGTTGAGAGAGTCGATTATAAGGAGACTTTCTCACCTGTTGCCATGCTCAAATCTATCTAGATACTCATGTCCATTGCCTCATATTATAACTATGAGATTTGGAAAATGGACGTCAAGACTGCCTTTCTAAATGGCAATCTTGAGTAGACCATTTACATAGTGCAGCCCGAGGGATTCATAACCCAATGTTAAGAGCAAAAGGTTTGCAAGCTTAATCGGTCCATTTATAGACTGAACAAACATCACGATCTTGGAACATAAGGTTTGATACAGCGATCAAATCTTATGGCTTTGATCAAAACGTTGATAAGCCTTTTATAAGAAAATCATCAACAATTCAGTAGTTTTTCTAGTATTATATGTAGATGATATCCTACTCATTGGGAATGATGTAGGTTTACTGACTAAGGTTAAGCACTAGCTAGCAACCCAATTCCAAATGAAAGATTTACAAGAGGCTCAGTTTGTTTTAGGTATTCAGATCTTTTGGGATCGAAAAAACACAATGCTAGCTCTGTCTCAAGCGTCATATATTGACAAGATGCTTGTCAAATATTCGATGCAGAACTCCAAGAGGGGATTATTATCTTTCAGGCACGAAGTTACATTGTCTAAGGAACAATGTCATAAGACACCTCAAGAGGTTGAGAAAATGAGACGGATCCCCTATGCATCGACTGTTGGCAGCCTGATGTATGCGATGTTATGTAGTAGACCTAACATCTGCTATGCACTAAGATAGTCAGTAGATATCAATCTAATCCATGATTAGATCACTGGACTACCATTAAGAACATCCTCAAGTATCTATGGAGAACGAAGGACTATATGCTCGTGTATGGTTCAAAGGATTTGATCTTTATAGAATACACAAACTCTGATTTTCAGACTGATAAGGATTCTAGGAAATCCATATCAGGATCAATGTTCACTCTTAACGAAGGAGCTGTAATCTGGAGAAGCACCAAACAAGGGTGCATCGCTGACTTCACCAAGGAGGCTGAGTAGGTAGCAGCTTGTGAAGCTGCTAAGGAAATTGTATGACTCAAGAAATTCTTGACTGATCTGGATGTCGTTCCAGATATGTTGAAGTATATCACATTTTATTGTGATAATAGTGGTGTTGTAGTTAATTCCTGAGAGCTTAGGAGTCACAAGTGCGGGAAGCATATAGAGCGGAAGTATCATCTCATCTGAAAGATTGTGCATCGAGGAGACGTGATCATTATGTAGATAGCTTCAAAGCACAACGTCGTTGATTTGTTTACAAAAGCCCTCACGGCTAAGGCGTCTGAGGGTCACCTGCACAGTATAGATCTATAGGACAGGCCATGTCTAGACTAGGGCAAGTGGGAGATTTTGTACTGGACGCGTGTTTATGCCCTAGTTTATTATTTGTGTACTTTGTATTTTGACTATATTGTACACCCTACTAGCTTTAGGTCAAGTGGAAGATTGTTAGATTTGATGCCCTAAATCTCATAAGGTTCTATAGTTTGTAAATGTTGTGTACAAACTCATTGTTTATTTAATAAGATATATGATATTTTATTCCATTTTTTGTTGCATTAATCACAAAGCAATAAACTAAGTTCCATGGTTATCTTGTAAATTAAACATGTATGTAGAGACATACGGATGGATCATGGTCTATAGTGGAGTGCCCGATAGTTAATGGATGGTGAATAATTTAATTAAAGAGTTTAATTAATTATTCACGAACCATTGAAGCTTCAAGCTACAGGTCCATGAGGTCCCCTCGGTAGATCATCGAATTTTATGAGAATCAAGTTTTGGATTAATTTGAATTATTTAAATTAATTGAGGGAATTAATTATATATGATTAATTAAGTTTATGTAATTATATATGATATAATTACTATAATGTATTTGATACGTTATAATATAAAAAATTATGAGAGGAATTAAATGTTTGAATATAATTCAAATGTTAATTATATGAATTAGATTCATATAATTAAAATTTAATGTAAATATGGTTATATATTAAATACCATAAGAGAGAGAAAAGAAACTATAGGTTATATATTGTATATGATACAATATTAAATTATATGTTATATGTTATATGTTATATATGATATAACATATGATTGCATAATATATAATAAACTAGTTATTATATATATTTGTTATAATTTTAATTGTGAATTAAAATTATTTATTAATTATTTTATTATAAAATAATTTTTTAATTATTTAATTTTAAATTAATTAAGGGGAGGGAGTTACATCTCCCTCCCCATCTTTTTCTGTCCACCACTCACATAAGAAGTGATAGAAGTCTCTCCTTCTTAAACCTACAAAAAAAAAAAAAAAAAAAAAGAAAGTTGCTCTCTGTAAGTTTTTTTTTTTTTGAGTTTTTTGCTTTCCCAAGGTTTTTTCCTCTCAAATCCTTCATTCTCCCTCAATCCCAAAACACTCCAAAGCTCATACCTCCTAGATTCTCACCAGAGAATACTGAGGACTCCTTCGTGGTAGTGTTCGAGGGATTTGTTTGAAACGTGTTCAAGGGTAAGTTTTCCTAAAAAATTTTTGGTTTAAATTCTTTTTTGGCATGTTGTATTATTTAATTTTTCCCAAATGCATGTGCTGTAAAATTGTTTTTTTAAAACGATTGGAAATTGGGATAATCCACTTCTGTTGCAATCCCCTTCACAAGGATTCCTTCATCTGATACCAATTGAAAAGGTGATAGGATGACTCGTCCCTCGATATACGGATGTTAAATGAAAAGCACTGACAACCACTGAAACAACAAAATACTAACAACAAGTAAACAAATAGAGATACACAAAAATTGGTAACCTAGTTCGGTGATGTACCACTTACGTCTAGGGGGTAGTGTGCCCAGGAAAGATAATCCACTAATATTAAAGAGTTAAGTAGTTTACAACGCAGTACTTATCTGTAATATACGACCACTACAATGACTCAAGTAGAGCTTAACTCACTTATCACCTGGGCTCTCTCTAGAAATGAGACTCTCTCTCAAGTGAACTTAGTGTTGGGGTTGATGCCCTAAAGTCTCGTGTTCTGTAGTTTGTAAACAGTTTGTACGAACGCTTGTGATGTATAATATATGATATTTTACTTCACTTCTTGATTTTGCTCAGTTAATTGTTTTATTTGCTTTACCACAAACTAATAAACCGAAAATCCCTAGTTATTTGGATGTAACTTATGCATGTATGTGGTGACATACAACTGGATCATGACAGGGCTCCAATTATATGGCAATATCAAAAGAGAATAAAAGAGAAAAGGGGAAATCGGCGGTTGAATCGGTTGAGAGTTGTTGTCAAGGTTGTTAGGAGAGGTTGAGGTTTAAAAAGAAGGAAGCAAACAAAAGAGAGGGGATTCTGAATATTGAGAAGTGAGGAAGATGAGCTCTCGAGAGTGGAGTTCGGAAGACACTGTCGTGGAGAAGCCATCGCAGTGTAATGTTCATCGTCTACGTCCATTAGGCGATTGTGTAGTAAAGCTCAGTGATCGTATAGCATTAGGTAGACGATCGTATAGCAAAAGGTAGACAATCGTATAGTAACTGAAAAGGCGATCGTGTAATAGTAATAGCTCAACGATCATGTAGGAGTTTGTGGGTGATCGCAGAGGATTTAGTAAGAGATCATTTAGTGATACTGAGCGATCGGGTAATAGATTGTAAACGATTGTTTAGCGTCTGGTAAGCGATCGAGTGATAAGTGTAAGCGACCGTTCGGTCTTGTTTACTCGATTCATTTAATAAAGAAGTTGTTCATAGTTTAACCGCTTTCTTGGAGATTATACCCATCTGTTAAGAACTTCAAGAATCAGTTTCCTAACAAATTGGTATCAGAGCAAAACACTTGGGCAAGCATGGTTCAGAAACGTTTTAAAGAAAAACTGGAATTACTAGAACAAGAGTTCTGAGGATTCAAAGTCAAAATACAGAAATTGCTGACCATAGAGGAGAACTTGGCGTTGTTGGCGAAGAACGTAGAGAATCTAGGATTACACGTAGAGAAGCATCAACAGATGCTCTTCTCTCATGTTACAGAACTGGCCAAGGGAAAGTCAAAAGTGACGGAAGAGGGAAAAAGATTGAATACCCATAATGTGTGCGAAGCAAATAGTTCGAGGAAAGCCGCCGGAGAAGATGCGATTGGCAACCGAAGCAAATTGAAGAAAGTCGAAATGTCAGTATTCAGCGAAAGGGATCCAGATGCATGGTTATTCAAAGCAGACCACTATTTTCAAATTCATAAGTTGACGAAAACTGAGAAGATGACGGTGGCAGTTGTGAGTTTCGACGGTGCTGCGTTAGATTGGTACCGGTCAAAAGAGGGTAGAGAATCGTTCAAGTACTAGGAGGACTTGAAGAAAATGATGCTTATGCGATTTCGATCTTTAAGAGAGGGATCAATCTGTGGAAGATTTCTGGCTATTAAACAAGAAACAACGGTGGAAGCATATCGAAATTTGTTCGATAAGTTAGTGGTACCGTTGCCACATCTACCAAACGAGTTCCTTGAGGAGACATTCATGAATGGTTTAACGCCAGGGATAAAGACGGAAGTTAAATGCTGGGAACCCACCAGGTTAGTGCAAATGATGTCGTTGGCACAACGTGTCAAAAATAAAGAAAATGCGCGAGCTGAAACCAGACGAGCGCGAATATATGGGGGTAAGTTCCACAATTCGAACGCTTCAAGATCCAATCTTGACAATGTGAATAAATCAGTAAGAGGCAATGATTTGAAAGAAGGGGAGAATACCGGAGAGTCGTTTTCGATGGAGACCATTACATTGCGAGGAACATCGAGTAATGATAATCAGAGAGAAATTCCGGCGAGAAGATTAATAGATGTTGAATTCCAATCGAAGAGAGAAAAAGGGCTCTGTTTCTGGTGCGATAAAAAATACACTATTGGACATCGGTGCAAAGGGCGAGATTCGAGAGAATTGACATTGCTGGTGGTGCAGGCATCCGGAGAGGAGTGGGAGCTACATGAGGAAGACGAAGCGAGAAAAACGATGTTGGAATTGCGTATGTTGACGTTGAGTAAGGAAATTTCATCTGTTACTGAACTAAGAGTGAACTCAGTTGTGGGATTGACAAACCCACGAACAATGAAGATTGGAGGGGATATCAAAGGACAATCGATAGTGGTATTGATAGATTGTGGATCGACACATAATTTCATATCAGTAAGTTTAGCGAATCAACTGCAGTTGAACGTCACAACCACGACCAGCTACGGAATAGTTTTGGGATCTAGACCTGCGCTGCAAGGCAAGAGAGTATGCCAAAATGTGGAAATGAAGCTAGGAGATTGAAGAATGTGTGACAATTTCGTTCCGCTGGAGTTGGAAGATGTTGACGTGATTTTAGGGATGCAATGGTTACACTCTTTAGGAAAAATGGAGGTCGATTGGCAGAATTTGACAATATCATTTGTTCATGAGGGGCGACAAATTACTCTGCAAGAGAATCCGAGTCGGATGGAGGCTGACGTTAGTCCGAAATATACGATGAGGATATGGGATGGGCTCTGCGAGTATTTCAAAAGCATTGTAAGATGACTCAAGAGAAAATGAAGAAGATTGGCAAAGAGGTAGTTGAACAAATAGAGCTTTACCTTGAGGACAAGGTAAAAGTGGAGGGAAGGGAAATGACAGAGCTCCAATTATATGAAAATATCAAAAGAGAATTAAAGAGAAAAGGGGAAATCGGTGGTTGAATCGGTTGAGAGTTGTTGTCAAGGTTGTTGGGAGAGGTTGAGGTTTAAAAAGAAAGAAGCAAACAGAATAAGGGGGATTCTGAATATTGAGGAGTGAGAAAGAGGAGCTCTCGAGAGTGGGAGTTCGGAAAACGCTGTCGTGGAGAAGCCATCGCAGTATAATGTTCATTGTCTACGTTCATTAGGAAATCGTGTAATAAAGCTCAGCAATTGTGTAGTATTAGGTAGATGATCGTATAGCAAAAGGTAGACGATCGTATAGTAACTGAGAATGTGATCATGTAATAGTAATAGCTCAGCGATCGTGTAGGAGTTTGTGGGTGATCGCGGAGGATTTAGTAAGCGGTCGTTTAATGATACTGAGCGATCGGGTAATAGATTGTAAATGATCGTTTAGCGTCTGGTAAGCAATGGAGTGATAAGTGTAAGCGATCTTCGATCTTGTTGACTCAATTCTTTAATAAAGAAGTTGTTCATAGTTTAACTGCTTTCTTGGAGATCATACCCATCTGTTACGTTAATAAAGAACTTCGAGAATTAGTTTCCTAACAGATCATGTCTTAAGTGATAACCAAAATGGTCTGTAGTATATGAATGTAGGATGGAAACCTTATCCTGGTAACGCTACGAATGCGGCCTGCTTTGTGGAATGGTCATAAGTGTTGTGACTTGTCACAGATGGTCTGATCCTAATCATTCGTGTAGGGGACATGCGAGCTAGGGCGTTCTATACAAAGAGTTTGTATAAGACCTGACCACGAAGTGTTAACGTCTCGTTATATAATACTGTTCATGACAGAGACTTCACTTCACCAAGATGACCATAGGTAACATGACCTCAATCCTGAGTGAGTTGGGAACTTCTGCCATTGAGGGCGGTTCTTTGATTTGCATGGGTGCAAGTGGCCAAGTCGCCAACTCAAACCTATAAACTTTGGAGATTCGTTTGATTTGGGAGCTGGGAACTCAACTACACAAAATGGAATTCACTCCTTCCCCGAAGCAGGGGAAAGTAAATAGATAGCTCCCTTAAGGGTTGATTCCAGGGCTTGAACGATGTGGCGTCACACACCTTCTCTTGCCCGAGAGGTATTCACACATAGTTGGACTATGTTGTATTGTTCATTAGAGGAATCAGTGGTACTTAAGATGTGAGATGTAACTACAAGCGCAAAATGGTAAATTGGCCCAGTTGTACTTACGAATATCTGTAAAGGGTCATCATAGTCATAATTTGTTATATCCGATGGACACAGAAATATATCTGTGGTAAGAAGAGTTCAGCTGTTGGTCTTTAGTGGAATATCTGACAGTTACGAATAGTGGATCTCGTGGCTAAAGAGTTTAGTCAGCTATTTACGTACCGTTGGAGCTTCGAGCCACGGGTTCATAAGGTCCCATTGGTAGCTTGGATAAAGTTGAGAATTAGTTTTTGAGTCAGTTTGAAATGTTCAAATTGACAAGAGAGAGTTTGATTATATATGATTTAATTGAACTGATTAATTATATATGATATAATTGACTAAATGTATGAGACATTATTTTGGAGAAAATTAGATATAAATATGATTTATATCAAGTAGAGGAGCAATTATTATAGCAGATATGTGATATCAAACTATAGGTTAAAAATATAATATGATTATATTCATTATTTATTGAAATAGGCGGTTATGAGATAATTGGCCGCTCCTGAATCATGCAAAAGTGGGAAGATTGATTTCAGTTCTTGTAACTGAAGAATAAAATGAAAATTGTTTTCATTTTGTGAGATACGCAAGAAAATCACTCATGGTGTGAAAACTTTACGACTGCTTAGCGTTGAGAGCCTATACTATAATGCCCATTATCCTAAATGATCGCGCACCTGCGTACTAGACGATCACACGCGATTTCAAAATGATCACTTACCTTTTCTAAATGATCGCTTAGTGCGTCGAGCAGACCTAAACAATTGCTTAACATTTGCTAGACGATCGCTTAGTAAAACCTACACGATCGTGTACCTTTCTCTAAATGACGAGCACCCGACTATACGATAGTCATCTACTATCTCCCACTTGCTTGTTCGTACTACACGATCTTCTATTCCTTCTCTCTCTACCATTTCTATCAAAGTCTACCCTTTGGATTCTCATTCCGAGAATACCGAGGGCTTCGAGTGGTAGTGTTGTCCCCAGTTGCTATTGGTTCGTGCGGTGTCGATTGTGTAGACGACTGTGGTGCTGCTAGGCGACTATTTGCTGGGCGATAAAGAGCATAGAGGAATTGCTTTCGCTGGACTGAGTTCGATTGAAGACTGTCTTCAACTGGTACATTTACCCAGTCTTTTGTATTTTAATTGTTAAAGCATGTCTATAATTAGTGTTACAATGCATATCTATTTGTTAGAATGTATGTGTAGTAATTCGGTCACAATAAAATCGAAAAAATCTGAACCCACTCATGGATACTCTTGTTCAAGAGTTCCTTCACTTAGAGGAGTGTTTATCACCTTGGCTTCCAACGATAAGTGAGACTCCTCTCACTATGTTATCTTTCCTCAAATAAGTGAACTTCCTTCACTGATTAATCTTAGGATACCCCTAAGATGGAAACTCCTTCTCCGAAGCTGAACCATAGGCTCCCCCTAAGACTAAAAATCCCTTCTCTGGCAACAATGGGTTAGGCTTTCCCTAATACCATGATTTACTTCAAAATATTGCACTTTAACTGATGTAGAACTTGCACAACGGAATAGTGGGCAACAAACAAGAACACGATGATGCACAATAATGGTCGTAAAGAAAAAATCGTCTTGTTTGATTAACAAAAGCGAAAACCCTAAGAAAGGGCCAAAAAACTTATGAAACCGTGGCCAAATAAAGAAAGAATGTCTAGAAGATATTTTTGTTTTTGTCAAAATAAGATCCATCATAAATAGGAAAATATCGATCAAAATAATTTTGTTGAGATTTTTCAATTTAGGAATATTCCACAAATGAATTCCACAAAATAATTTAGAAATAAAAATATTCCACAAATGAATTCCATATTAGGAAAAAAAAATCTGTAGGATAATGACTTGTCTGAGGCAGATGTTAAGATAACATTTGTGACAATTGTGATAACCACCAGAAACTGCCTTAGAAAAAATATAAAGACAATCATTATTAATAATAATACTTGTTATAGGTAAATTTGGACTTGGTAAGAACAAGTTAAATTCAATACTACTTGAGTTCGAATAAAATGAAAACAAGGTTCAAGACAAAACTACCAAACTCAATCCCCAAAGAGGTCATGGATTAGATGAGTCGTAAACCAAAGTGTTTGTGGGCCCACCTCACCCTCGATTAGGAATGATGCTTAGCCCAACCTTTTTGGCCCAGAGGTAAAAACTAGTATAGAAATCGGAATGAAAGGTACGTTTGTATTTTTAAAGAACAAAACAAGTATAGAAATAGAAATGGAAGAAAGTCATCTAGGGATGGAAAAAATTTTCGCGAGTCCCCGACCCGATCAGGGCGGAAAATCCCTGGTTTGATCGGGGACGGGGGTCAAACTGCCCGAACTCGAACCCAATCCCCGTTTCCTGTCTCAATTTTTTTTAATTGTTATATATATATATATATATATATATAATAATAATGGTAACAATAATAAGAATAATAATAATAATATAAAATTATATATTGCTGAGTTGTTTCAGTTTTTTTTTTAAAATCTAATATAATAAATTTAATTTTTATTAATTTATAATAAAAAAACATGTAATGTTTAATTTAAACAACTATATGTAACTATAATACTAATTTCCTATATAAAATTTACTATTTAAATATAAATATTAAATTTAGTTAATTTTAACTAAATAATAAAATAATAAAATAAAAAGCGGGGATTTTTCCCGCGGGGATTCCCTGACTCCCCAAAATGGGAAATGGGATGGGGGCGAGGATTAAAAATCTCCGCGGGGACGGGGATGGGGAGTGCATCCCCGCCCCACCTCGACCCTGTTGTCATCCCTAAAATTTGGGGTGTTCATGGGTTGGGTTGAAAGACTTTTCAGACGCAACCCAATCGTTCGGGTTGTAAATCTTTTCAACCCAAATAATCCTTATTAGAAAATGAACCCAACCCAACCCAACCATGAAATATTTGGGTTGGATTGATTCGGGTTAGTTGGGTCATTTATTTAAAATTTTGTTCTAAAAAAAGCAAAACATAAATATATAAAAATCTAATTTAATTATTTTCATATATTGAATTAAGATTAACAACTCAATTTCAATTTATATAGTGAAAATTTTCTTTCTAAAGTGCAAAGAAATTAATTTTGAGAGTTGTTGAAGAATAAATTATTCAAAAAAGATTGAAATTAAACAAAACTAAAATCAATATATGTATAAATAATTGTGTTATGAGTAATAGAAAAAACATATTTTAAAGTTAATAATAAATTCGGGTTAGTTGGGGTTGGTTTGGGTTATATTAGGTGAACCCATGAACCAACCCAACCCATAAAATTTTCATTTATTTGAACCCAACCCAACTCAACCGCACGGGTTGGGTTGAGTTGATCAGTTTTTTCGAGTCATCGGGTTTTTTGAATTCCCCTACCTAAAATCATCTGATGAAAATCGATCGAATGTCTCTTGATTGAAGATGATTAGGACGAAACTTGACACTAGAATGAAACAAGACCAAAATTTACCGCTCCAAATGCCATTGAATGACCATTAGTAGCCCCTTCCCAATTTCATTTTAGAAACACAAATGGAATTACTTCAAATAGAACTAAAAGTATGTTTGGAATACATTTTCAAGTGTTCAATTTAAAAAACAAATCATTTTTTTTATAAAAAAAAAAAAATAAATGTTTTAGCAACCATTTAAAATAGTTTTTGAAGTATATTTTAAACAATTTTTATCAAAAATGTTTAAATAAAAATGGATTTTTTGAAAAATACTTTTTTCTCGAGTCAATCAAAACGAACGCTAAAGTGGTCTACCAAAGTTGACTCGTATCCTCTCCTTTGAGTTTGTGTTGCACTCTTTCATTCACGTGTTATTCTAGTTTTCTTTTGGCATTATATATAATATTCAGACAATTGCTAGGAAGACTAATAGCTTAATAATGTTTAATCTTGAATACGAATGGTTATCACATTTTATCCCAAATTCATTGTATTAGAATGTGGGTTGAAGCTAGAAGGGAGAAGATAGAAAGTTGCAAAATCGAGAGCCAATTTTTAATTAATTAACATATCTATAATATATATAAAAATAGGAATGATAAATAAACTTTTTTTTGGGACACTTTTATCCTTGCATAATTTAAAAATACCTCAATTAACTTCATGATACTCTTTTTCTACCAACTACCCCTCTCCTTCTCAACGTCCTCATGAAATACCACATCGCACTCCTCCAAAAATCTACTTTTCTCTCTAATACTTCTCTTTCTTTCTCTCGTTGATCCACCCCTTACTCTCTACTATCTCTCCTAACTCCTTCAAATTCTGTATAAGTACATCCTTTCTTTCTTTCATTCATTCATGCTCACGTCAAAAACCAATAGATTATATCATCTTTGTTTTATCACCTAATCATTCTCCTCTTTTAGTTTTCATTTCTATTTTATCTAATTTCGTTATAAATATGCGTGTGTGTAAATTTTTCTTTACTTCTTTATTTTCTTTTCATAGAAATGGAGATAAGAGATCATAGAAATGTAGATACGAAAAATGCAAAGTTCAAATGTCTCAAATATTCGAGGTAATATCCTAATTTATTTTATTCTTCTATCTATTTATAGTCCCAATTATATGTTTTTCTTTTTGACCTGTTTGCATTCTTTTTTAATAGGGGAACCAAATTGGAGTCACCCACAACACAACACAATATTTCTTCACAATAATGACAAATGTCTTATAGAAAATCATACAAAGACTTCATTGTTGGGAATGGTTTCTTGATGGCTATTTCAATTGTAATATTGTTAACTAGAACAATTATAAGCAATTATCACCGCATTATAATGAATGAGAAATTATTCATGGTACTTTTCACCACATTATACCGAATGAGAAATTGTTCATGATATATATATATATATCATTTGTCTATAATTTTTTTTCATATAATCTATTTTCTTCATACAATTTGAAATATTAATAAAAGAACTAAAATAAAACTCATCATTGCAAGTTCAAATAATATAAATAAAATGCTTTTGACATTTTTTTAGACACATATAAAACAATTAAATATAATAATTTAGATATGAAAAATCATCATCAAGAAATTACTTTCATTTAATTAGACACTCAAATTCCACCATAAATTGTTGTTAAATGCCATAAATTTAAAGAGAAACTAAAAAAGATTAAATTAAAAATTATATTAAATATGAAAATTTTGAAATATAATTAATGAATATTATCTTTTAACTTAACTTTTTCTTTTTATTTCTACGCTCTCTCCAATTTTACATTTGTGTCACTCAATTCAATATATTTTTTCTCCTTTTTTCCATCTGAATTCTCATCTGCCATGCTAAATTTTAATTTCCTATCATCAATTAAAACTTTCCTCTCGAAAAAATTATTAATTTCAAATTTTAATTCTAAAAGGTTTTCTCAATTTATTTCCAGAATTAATTTTATCAATTCATTTGTTCTAAATTACAAGTAATAGATTAAGTTACAAATATTATATTGATTGAGCAAACCATTATATATTTAAAAATAAAATGTCAAAAGTTTTGGAATCTTGATAATTTTGTAACATTTTTACACTTTATAACGATATAAAAGTTTGATATTTCTTTGTTACAAAGATAAAATAACTTATAAATTCTCTTCATTTGTATTTCTTCTTCTTTTTCAACTTCATCATTCTCAAAATTTAAGATTATAGTGTGGTAGTTTACAATAATCTACAACACTAAACTTTTTATTAATTACAAAGTAATGTTGCCTAAGATTTATATAACATTTTATTTTGATAAATATGTTTTAGTGGAGGAGGGTTATTTGATAGGCGACAAAACTAAAGTTAATTTGTGAGATTGTAAGTATTCTTTAATCTTAAATTAAAGTGCACATAGATTTTGTATTCTTGTTAAAATTTAATTTTAATATTAATAATATTTTTTTTTTCAAAATGAGTATAGTTCTTAAAATATTATATTAAAAATAGATTATTATTAATAATAAATATCTCACAAATTAACTTTTATTTCGTGGCTTATCAAATATCCCATAAATTTTTGTAGAATTTAAATTGTGAGATATAGTATATTACTTCTATTAAAAGTAAATTTTATGTCAGTTTTTTTTTAAAAAAAAAAAAAAAAAATGATTATAGATTTATGTGAGTTGAAGTAATATTATTCACGACAAGAATAAATTTGTAGAGTTTAATAATGATAGCCCGATCTAGAGAGGTAAATGTTAATAATAATGATACTAATTGATTTCGTGCCTTTCCCGTCCCGCTGGTGTACATTAAGAAAATTAATGATGCTATTAACTCTTCAGTAATTGGAATTTAGAAACAATAATAGTAAATTAATATAGAGGAATTGGAATGGATAGCAACATTTTAGGTTGTATTTGAAAGATTAGCAACGACAGAAGCAGAATTTGATGCTACTACAAACCTGGAACATGAGAAAGCCCAATATTTCAGCCCAGTTTCAGCGGCCCACTGCCCAGCCCACCATGGACCATTAGGTATATTTTGGAACTCCAAATCGAAGATGATTATGAGTATATAAACTATGACAACAAATAAAACCATAAAATTTACGTTAAAAATAGGCAATATAGTACTATTTTGAATATATGTGAAGGGTGAAGAACGTCTACAAGTGCATTCCAAATCATAATAGTATTAAGTTTACTCATAATATTTATTATTGTAAACATGTTAAAAGTATTTTAGCATTTTATTATCAATTTTATTTACGACACAATTATGTGGTCTAACGTCATTTGCCTTTTATCAGAAAAATGAATATAACTTAAAGTTGCATCACTTATGTATTATCAATCTCAAGATCAGAAGTTCGATCCCCACTTAATATGTTGAACTTATGCACCACTTAAGGAATACAAATTATTTTTTGTTTCCTAATGATAAAATCATATACATTAGTTTAAATTTATTGAGAGTAGATTAATTAGGATGATATTTTAACCTTCATTTTTACCGATTAGTAAAAGAAAAAAAAATCAGGTACCTATGTTTCGTTGAAGACGTTACCTTATGGTATAGTACAGATGGGTGATATGATGGATCATGGGAGTAAAATAACAGCAAAAGAAGAGAAAGGGTTAAAATAGTACTTTCAACTTTACAGATAATTTCTTGGAAAAGGATTTAAATCATTAAATAATTAATAGAATATTAATGACGTCTTTATTTATATTTGAATAAATAAAATAATTTAGGGAGGTGTATGGGAATATCTGATAACTTCATATTGACGTTTGTGCCTCCGCAAGAATACAAGAGGACAGTTCTTAGTCCCCGTCATATGACGTCACCTTGAAGATAATTGTTTATTTACTTATTTAACCCTCCCACTATCATTATAAGTCGTATGAGATTTTTGGACTTATTTGGGTTTGGTGTTTCTTAAATCAAATCCATAAGCTTATGATATAAAGTGGTTAAGTTAGCTAATAAAATAAGGGAACCGTAATTATCGAGCTAATTAAACCTAATTAGTATCATAGGTCCAAAATAATGTTTATGGCATGTTATGATGTAGATACTTTTTCGAGTAGTGATGTGATGTGGAGAAAGATTGTTGTATATGAGAATGATGTTATCAAATTCATTTGAGAAAACCTAATTTTTTATTTAGTATCTAATTAAAATAGTTTAATTTATGAAAAAGGTTTCAATCCTATTTTGGTTTTTGAACTAATGTATTTCTAGAAAATTCAGTTGTGGATAAGAATAAAGGAGTGTTTGGTAAATTTTAATTTTAAATTAGAAAAAACTAGTTAAGGTGTTTGGTAAATTGATAATAAATTAGTGCAAACTTAGTTATATAATTATTTGAAAATATATATGATTTTAATTGCAACTATTTTTGTTTAATTGAAAAAATTATGAAATAATTTTTTAAAAAAAATAATTGTTATAATAACTTGAACCAATTAAAATTTGGAATAAATGTGAGCAAATAAATTAATGAAATGAAAATTTGATAGGGGAAGTGGAGATAAATTTTAAGCTAAAATCTAAAAGTTTCATCAAATAACTTTTCCAGATTACAACAATTTAAAAAGTGATTATGGGTAAACTAATAAATAAGTTGTTTTACCAAATAGCCTTAAGATTCTCCTAAAATAACTTTTTAAGATTTCAAAGCTTTTTACAATTTCAAAAGCAATCCCAAACGGGCCTTAGTCCTGAACTTTTAAAAAGTGTTTATTTTGGTCTTTATTATTGTAATTTTGTTAACTCTTTCATGCAATTGCGTATAACATATGTTAAGCAAAATGAAAGTGAAGTAAATTGTCAACAATAAAGTATTGAATGACCAAAATTTTGAATACAAAATGACTTTTGAGTTCTATAGAAAATCGTTGTACCACCTAATTCAAAATTGAAACCTTATATTTTTTTTAGTACAACTAACTTATTTGACAGTCTGATTATCTAAAAATATAAGACATCTCATCATTTTGTTTAAGAGTTAACAAAATTTTAATAGTATAGGTACCAAATGAGCACTTTTTAAAAATTTAAGAACTAGAATAGATATTTTTTAAAATTTGGGCACCAAAATATAATAAATTTTAAAATTCAGTAACTAAAATAAAATTTAAACTCAAATTCAAATATAATTGGATAGATTAGGAACTAATTACTATTTTTAAAGTTATTATTTGTTATCTCTAATGAAGTTATTGAACTTAAACAAAAACATAGTTAAAAATTTGTTGCACATAGAAATATATTTTTTTTATTGTTTAAATAATAGATTACTCACGATATTAAGAGGAGATAATCATGGTTATTATCCAAGAGCAAGAGGTCGTTGTCTTCATCATGAAATATTGTGCAAAACATATGAATAAGTGGACTAAATATTATTAATTTAATATAGAATTGTATAGGTACGCTTAGCAATCATCAAGTTTCAAAATTTAATTTTTAAAAACGCAACTTACAAATACTATATTTATTCACTTTTTTTTTTCTTTTTTCTAATTCTCTTTTTTTACTAAAGATAAAAATGGTAAAGAAATTATAAGAAAACAACCCAATTAAAACAAAAAATCAGAAACTTAAAATTAAGGAGATACACCACCATTAGTTTTCTGTTATCTGATTTTCTATTTCTTGTTTTTTTTGAAAAACAGACTTATTTGGTAAGATTTTGTTAGATAATCATCTATCCTTTATTTGATAACATATGAGTTTAGTTTTAAAAAAAATAAAAATAAAAAATTTAAGCCTATAAAGACACTATATCCTATCATAAATCTATTTATTTTGTTATTCACGTTCTATAATGTTTTCAAAAAAATCAAACTAAAATTTGAAAACTAAAACAAAAAATAATAAAAGAACTTATTTTTATTTTTCAAAATTTAGCATCAAAACTTCGAGTGTCTATTAAAAAATAAAATAAAATAAATCATAGTATAGAATTTAGGTGAAAGTAACCATATATTAAAAATCACAAAAGTAAAAATAAAAATATTAACAACGGGGACCTTAATTTGTTATTCTAAAAATTAAGCTTATAAAAACTATTTACACTTATTGATATTTTTATTTTGTTATTATGTTTTAAGAATGGTTTCAAAATTCAAGATAAGTTTTGAAAACTAAAAATATATATATATATATTCTTAAAATTTAGCTAAAAAATTAAATTATTTACTTAGAAAAAAAACGATAATTAAGAAATTGTGTTCAGTGAACATATTAATTTGTAATTAGAGGAGTACAATATGAGTTAATGACTAGGTTTAATAGACGCACTAGGTTTAATATTAAATGAGTTGGAAATTAATTTTCAATGAAATGAGAAGCCATGGAAAGCGTTGGGCCCACTAACAAACCACTCGGGTTGGAAAGTCTGAGAATTAGCCAGCCCAGCCGCCGGTTACGACTCCCTAGTCGGCAATTGCGTATTTTTTGCGCACATGATTCCGTGTCGGTGGCTCTCATTTTTCTTTTTCATATGATCGTTTTTATTTTCTTATAAATATCATTATTGTAAATAGTAACTTTTACATTTTCATTTGGGAGATTTTTAAAGGTAAGAAAAATAGGAAAAATTATTTACACAAAATAGTAAAATTTAATCATTTTAGGTTTCTATCGAATTTCACGAATAGATATTGATATACTTCTATTAACCTCTATCAATGATGAAACTTCTATCGGCTTCTATTACTTAATAAATGCTAATAGAAGTCTACCGGTGTCTATCTTTTTTATTATTTCTATATATAGTTTGAAAATTTTTCTATATGTAATTTTTTTTTTCATTTTTATCCCAATGTTACGTAAATATATGAAATAGTCCTCATTTAGTTCATTCCCACCTCCTTCTTTTATTTCTCTTCTTTTTTTTTTTTTTCCCATAGAAAACTTACCAATAGTCCAATACAATTTTTGTTCAATTGTATTTTAAATGTCATTTTAAAGATTAAAACATATGCATTACAAGAATTGAGAAAGAAATTATTGTAAATATCTTGTAGTTTTGAAACTTTTTATAATAAAAATATTGATAAGATAATTAAACTAATCAAGACTTTTAATATCAAAGTTTCAAACCTACCTAGAAAAATTTATGATAAATTTAAAGTACGTTTAGATTGATTTGAGAAAAATATATATTTTTAAAAAATTATTTTTATTTAAACAATTTTGATAAGAACTAATTAAAATATATCTGAAAAACTATTTTAAGTGTTTGCGAAACACTTTATTTTCTTTTTAAATGATTTATTTTTTAAATTAAATACTTAAAAAATATATTCCAAATAGATGGTTAATTTATGGGCTAATAATTCATATATGTGTCTTCTAATATCACCAAAACTACCCAATTCTTTCAAATCCTTCTAAAAAATATTTGTGATTAGTTTATTATTAAAATATAAAATATTAATTGGAAAAAAAAAATCGTCAAACCGAGGATTGAGTTTCAAAAAATCAATGCCAGCACATGGGGACGAGAATCAAAATTAAAAAATAAAAAAGAAAAAAGAAAAAAAAACACACAGTCAAAGTAACGCCTGGAGGTCAATGCCCAGTTCTATATGAGTCCACGTGGTGCAATCTAATTGGCCAGCTCTAACTAATATGCAAACCTAAACCATTTCATTTCTTAAAGTTTAAATACTAATTTATTGTTTATTTTGATTCCTTTTCGCTTTATAGTTACAAAATATTCATATATTTTTAACTTTTTTTCTAATTTTTGTATTTTCAAAATTACTATTTTGATCTTTTTATTTTCATTCTATTTTTAAGAGATCAAAATGATGGATTTTGAACCATGATTAAAAGTATAATGGTTATAATAAATATTTTAAAAATACAAGACCAAAGTGAACTAAATTTTAAAAATATTGAGACTTAAATGAATATTTTAAAGTAACCAAAATGCATCAAAGTCAAAACTACATAAACCAAGATAATATTTAAACCTTTTAAAAAATAATTTTATTTTGTAGTTTGAACAGATTACACAAAGACTTGATGTATCTCATTCTATCTAAATCACACCTAAAGTTTCCTAAAAGGTAAGTACGAAAATTTTGACTCATTTAAAATTATGATCGAATATATATAGTTTAAGCATTGTTTAAAATTCCGGTCGAAATCATTTCGAGATTTCAATAGGCTTGAAATTTCAATTTTCTCCTAATTTCTAAAAATTTCTCGAAATTCTGAAATTTCGATTTTTCTTTTTTTATCAATTAGTCATGCAAGTTCAAAGGATTTTTTTTTCCTCTTTTACCATCAACAGATTTATTTTCAAGAAACTACATATATTCATTCAATTATTTTCTATTAGATTTTCATATTATTTCACCTCAAACTTAAATTGATGTGAGTTTTTTAAAGTCTAATATTCACCTCATTTTCTCCTAAACTCTATCTACTTCTCTAGTTCTCTTTTTCTTATTTATTTATTTTTATTATGTTGTGTTGTGTTTAATGTTATACCTTTTACACCTCTCTTATGTTTAATGTTATGAATTTTCTATATTATGTTATGTTAGTTTAATCTACGATTTTTTATTTTTGTATCCACTTCATTTTATGATAAACAATTTACCATTATTCTATATACAAATACTCAGGTTTAATTCATTTTCAATATTTGATATTATTTTGTAATTATTTTTTGTAATTAATTTTTAAAATTCATGCTCTCCTTGACATTTACACAAATATTTTATAATATACATCTAAATTATTTTATAGAAATGATGATTAAATATGATCAGTTATAGTCTTATTTAGTCACAACTAAAGTTTCATTATTGACTAATTATACCAATTTTCAACCTATTTTATTTTTATTATTTAAGGAACCTCTTTTTTGCCTCTGTTCCGTTTCCAAATCTCTTCCTTTTTAATCATCCCAATTGACCAAACCTCTCTGCCTCTCCACTTTAGCTCACTTTCAGATCGGAGCAGCTTCTCTCGAGCTTCAGCCATGGAGGAAAAGGTATCTTCTTCTTCTTGCCGCCGATCTCCTTCCCCATACCCATCACCCTGATTTTGATTCTAAATTCTGTCTTCTTTCTTTCTTGCAGGTAGTGCTTATGATGTTGAAAGTTGACCTCGAATGCGATCGTTGCTACAAGAAAGTCAAGAAAGTTCTTGCCAAATTTCCCCGTACGTTTCTCCATTTTATTTTCCCCAATCTCCTGTTCCACACCCCCCCCCCCCCAATTTTTCTAACGTTTATTGATTCTTCTTCCATTTTACAGAAATTCGAGACCAGGTTTATAATGAGAAACAGGGCATGGTGATCATCAAAGTTGTGTGCTGCACGCCTGAAAAAATCATGAAGAAAATTTGTTCTAAAGGCGATGGATCCATTAAAAGCATCGAAATCAAAGAGCCCGAAAAGAAGAAAGAAGAGAAGAAAGAAGAGAAAAAAGAAGAGAAGAAAGAAGAGAAGAAAAAAGAAGAGAAGAAAGAGGAGAAGAAAGAAGAGAAGAAAGAAGAGAAGAAGAAAGAGGAGAAGAAGAAAGAGGAGAAGAAAGAGGAGAAGAAAGAAGAGAAAAAGGAAGAGAAGAAGAAAGAAGAGAAGAAGGAAGAGAAAAAGGAAGGGGAAAAGCCGAAAGTGGTGGCGCAACCGGTCCAAGGCTATCCGCCTCCGCCGTACTCTGTTCATTGTAGTTCATGTTTCCAGGGTCAGCCCTGTTACCAATACCACGGCTACGGGATACCGGCGGTGCCACCCTGCTATGTCGGGAGGCCGATTTACGACAGCTATGGCGGTGGGTACGGCGGTGGATACGGCGGCGGAAGGGGATATTATGGTGGGCCTTCTTCTGATTACTACAACCCAGAAAATCCAACGGAGTGCTCTGTAATGTGAATCAAATCCGGTATGAGATGAGACCCATTTTCGTAATTATGATCCTGACGGTAAATTATGAACAAGGTTGAAAATTTGTGTCATTTCTGTTCTTTTGTGTTGAAAATTAGAAGCGTTTCTTTTAAGAAAAAAATAAAAGAGGGGGAAGTGAAATCTGAAGTGGAATGGAATGGAAGGAAGGATTACTTTTGTTTGTTTGGTTATAATTGTATAAACTATAAAGTTTGTACCGTTAATAGATTCTTCCAGCCAACAAATTATCATTTTATTAAAAAAAAAAATTGTTTCTGACTTTTTTATATCGAAAAAATATATGGTTCAACTAATTGAAATAGGTATTCGTGTTTATAACCATTATTTAATTAAGAACATAATACAAATTGAGTTAGTTGAACAAAAAAAAGTAACAATTTTAAGAAAGAAAGATGGGATTAGCCAACGTCACTAAAGTCAAGCAAATGTAGGACCAAATGTGATAAGGATATAACAACTAGACTTCAACGAGACAAAGCTTAACTCATACATTAACATCTAACAAAAGATGCTTTTGATTTTGATTTTGTTTTTTTTTTCTCTTTCCTTTTTAAAATTCATTATTGAATTTTTGTTTTTAATTTTTAGTATAAGATGATAAAGCCTAAATTGATTTATCTCAAAGGCAAGAGAATTTCCTTAGATTTTTATTTGATGAAAACAAAGTATATATTACTTTAGGAATAACAATTTTGCAAGACTAACTCAATTTTAAATGTCAAAAAGTATTTAATATGTAGATGGACTTTTTATGACAAGAAAACAAAAAAGGTCAATAACTTGTTTTGAAAATTTTAAACCCTTTTTGCATGAACCAAAGAAAAGCTTCCTAAAGCCTTTATTTTATGTATAAAAGAAACAATTTCTTGAAAAAAATCCACCACCAAAAGAAACACAACCATTACACATCACATATTGGCTATGTGGAATTAGAAAGAGGTGCTCATCTCATTTTCCAACAAATAAAACAGTGGGAAATTGGAAAGGGATGTCTTTGGGGGAGAAAGTCCAAAGCAATATGATGGGTAATTTTTGAGCTTAAGATGTATAAGAGACAAACGGTCAAAATATTAGAGGGCATGTAAATTTTCGAGTCTATCTTCAATGGTTAGAAGATAGTATAATACCGAACTCAAGAGATGTACATAATAAATTAACGGGGATCACATTTGAATGAGAGAGGTATGGCTAAGAAAAAATTTAAAAAATTGAAATGTACAACCTGTATCAACAAGATGCATCCCTTTTCGGTGGTTCAATCATAGAATTTTTTTTAGGAAATATGTGAGGGAAGGAAAAAGCATGTGGACATGTCCCGTATTGATTTGTAGGAGTTTCACTCATGGAAGTAGACTAAGATAAGTAAATAGCGTAACCAGATTACAAGAAAATGTTGGAACTAGTAGGTGTTGAATTCGACTTTTGAGTCCTAAACGTGGGGTGTTACAAACAGCCCCATAGTAGAAATGACCTTGTCGAATAATTTTCATTAGCCTTGGTCTCATCTACATTTGCTTGGAGTAGATGTCCACTACGAAAAGTCCACTGTATATAGAATTTTAATCATGTGATGGTTTGCACGTTGAACAAACTCAAAGCCAATGGAACACTAAATATTAGCAACAAAACCATAGACTAAAGCCACAATCATTCACTCTGTTTCATTTGATAAGAAAATGGGGAATTGCATCAACACACCCCATTTCCCACCTCTGCAAAAGATCAAAGGCTTCATATGCTGTGAAGTTGAAGATTTAAACTTGGCATTGCCAATTGAAAAGATAGCTAATGGAGCTCATAAAGGCGTAAATCTAAAAAGTCAAGCCTTTACAACTTCAAGTGCAGTGCGAGAAGTTGAGCATGGCCCTCCTCCACTTCCTGTTCGCATTGATGATTCTATTATCAAGCCTGCCGATTTGTGCAAGCTTCCCAAGGCCACCATTGTAGTCAGCAAACAACAGTTTGAGTTGATTTTGAAAAAATCCAAAAACTTTGGCTCTAAAGGTATTGCTGTTCAATTCTCTGATAGTTTCGAGATCGACGATCGACGCCCCAGATGGCACCCCACCTTGCCCACCATTCCAGAGGTTCGCAATTACTAGTTCTGCCTTTTTCACTCAAGAAAATTTTGTCCACAAAGTTTCAATATTATGTCTATGATGTTTAAAAAGTGTGTAGATTAGGGACTTATTAGAAACTTTTTCGATCACACCAGGACTAAATCAACAACCTTGAACTTTCATTTTGTATAGTTGTTTCTATTGATCGGCTGCTAGATTTTTACTCAGTTGGTATGATCCAGCAATGATTGCTAACAAGGCCTTTCTTTTCTTTTTGGAAAAACAAGCATTTTTATATGTATTGAAATCGATTATTTACTACTCAAGCAGATGGCATGAATAATGTGTATATCGCAGAGAAAATATTGCTAAAACAAACTTATTACTGAGCAGCTGGCCATAAGTACACACTGTAATTTTGTATCTACATAAGAACAAGAACACAAAAATAAGAACTGATTGATATAATCAACTCTGCATCCTGATTCGTTTTCTTTCTTCAATGCATTTCCTTGGCAAGTTATCAAGTTGATAGCCTACGACTGCTATAACAAAAGGAACCAATCAGTTCATGAATGATGAAAGAAGTTGAACAGAAATTTGAACAGAAATTGGAAATATGAAATGAAGTTTTTGAGTTAGAACCTTTTAGTGTAAAGGGTCCTGGTGTTTTTCTTTTCCTCTAATTTCCCTGCTGCTGCTGCTGCTGCTTCCTTTTCTTTGACTGCTACTTCTCTCTTCATTTTCTTGGACTCTACTTCCATGGCCTTTGTTAATGCATCAACCTTTTTCATGAGCATCTGCCAAGAAGTTCATCTTATTCAAGAGAAAGTAATGGTAGAGGAGAAAAATATATGGAAAGAAAGAGAAAGGTTGGATGACCGACCTTTATTTCTTCATCTTTTGCATTTAAGTTCCCATCTTTTACTTCACATAGCTTCCTCAAATTGATGATCTCTTTCTGTATTTTGTCATACAGAAAACCTGAAACTGTATCTTCGTTTTCGAGGTTGCTTGGTTCTTTATTGTGCAATTCTTCACCATCATTGGTTTCTTTGGAAACTGTTATGGTAGCGTCTCTGTTTTCTTTGTTTCCCTTCATTTCATTACCCTCCTTTTCACCAATATCAACCACTCTACTTCTACCAGAAGCCCACATACTCTTTTTTATCACATTCTCGCGAGCCGTGACGTATTTCTTCTTCAAGCTGTTAGAGCGATTTAACTCCGGTGCAGTGGCCTTTTCATAATCTGCATTTGTTTGTACAAGAATATTGGAACTTTCGGTGATGGTTGAAGGCCTTGACAATGAAGTTGACCTCTTCCTTCCATTGCTTGTCAAGAAGCCTAAGATGTTATTGGATCGTTCTGTTTTAGGAGATCCACAAAATGCATTGCTATTCACAGGGGAAATTGGAATTTGTTTTAACCCTTCTTCCAAGGTTTTCAGCCTCAATTTGAATTTCTCCTGCAGTTTGATAAAGACTTCAGCAAAAAGAATTGAGATAATACCTTCTTGTATTAAACAGAAAAGTGATATATATATATATATATATATTCACCACCTTGAGTTGTGCTTCTGCCTTGGCTGTCCTTTCACAGACAGCCAACTTCTCTTTCACTCTTTGCAACTCTGCCTATGATTTGCCAAAAAAAAAAAAAAGAGTTAAGCCATAAGATTGCAAAACTTTTGGTCAAGAACCATGAGAATACATAATTCAAACTCAGGTTTTGCAAGTACTTGCAACAGCTTTCTCTCTTCCAGCCACTGCTTGACAGGCATAACTTTGTCATTTTCATCCTTCCACTCATTAGCCACCACGGTAGCGACACGGTGCACCGAGACTTTAGCTCTTGCCAGTTCTCTCTCAAGAGTCCTCTTCTCTTCCTGATTTATTTGTTCAAATCAAGATCCATGACTTGACCCTTAATAGAATATCAAAGCACTGTTATGCCATCTCCATAAACTTACATGTAATTCTTCGATCTGTCGTTTGTAATCTCGAACCATGTTGGCCGTGACTCCTCCAACTAGAATGGCCTCCTCTAGATCCTCAATAGTTTGGCCAAGCCTTTCAACCTCAATTACCTTTTGGCGATTGGTTTTCTCTAGTATCCTGTTCTCTTCCTGCTTGTAATCCAATGACATGGTTAGTTCTTTTTCCCTACAAAAGTAGCCTTTGAGAAATGCAATTGAATCATGTAAATGCATCATTGCCTGGCAAATTTCAATCTGTCTCTTCAACTCAAAGTTGTGATTTTGAACTTCCTCAACAATGAGAGCTCTCTCAAGTGCGCTTCGCAGAATCTTTTCCGCTTCAAGTAGCGCCGCCTCCTTCGATTTTGTGAGACGCTCCAAAGCTTTCTTATCCTCTTGCAGTAATGCAACCTGAAAGACACAAATATGTGAACAATTTGGCAATATGGAATGACAGATATAATTCATGATAAGTTTCATGACTCACCTCATTCTTGTACATTTTGATTTCTGCTTCGAGAGGAGCGACGACTGAAGCAAAGGTAAGAGAATCATCATCTTTCTGATTAGCATATACCCTTCTGAGAGTAGCTTCAGCAGCATATTGTGCAGCCACTGCATCTTTCTTCTCAGTTGTTAGTCTCTTTATTTCGAGGTTCTGCATGTTCATATCTTTCATTATGAGCCTACCAAGTCAGGAAAAGTAAAATAAACTCCAAAGGCAAACTAGCAACCTTGTGCTCAAGAAGATTTTCAGTGGCTCTAAGCTTGTCATCAAGTTTATCAACTTCACTTTTCAGCTGAGAATTATAAATTGAAAAAACAGTTAAAAATTCATCTCTTATCTGTAAATTAATATGATTACAGATGATTCAAGCAGTAACCTCTTCAAGAGCTTTATCTTTCTGGGCTTCTGTGGCTTTCAAGGCCTTGATTTCACTGTGAGCAGCTCCCAGCTCCCTGTTCTTTTCTATAAATTTTGGGGAAAAAATATCTAAGTCTAAGGCTGATAGGACCCATATCTAAGTCTAAGGCTGATAGGACCCATATCTAAGTCTAAGGCTGATAGGACACAATCTTGGTAATAGGAGTAAGAAGATAACACTGATACTGTATTATGATATTGGCATGAAATTTAATTGGTAATTTGGATAACAATTTTGTTGCCAATTTTTCTTTTCCTAAGAATTCTGCTTGTTTTTCAAGCTTTTCACCCTTCATAACAACACATTTAAAAACAAAAATTTTCTTTTAATTTTCAAAATTTTGACTTAAACTGTGAAATCAGTAGATAGCAACACAAAGAAGGATACACATACATGAACAATGACAAAATAGTTATTTGTTGGGGCCCAAAGTTATTTGAAATAATAATTATTGACTATACAACATTTCTATTAGTAATAATGACAAACATGCTCTCTTAATATCCTAAAAATATCTTTGACATTTCCCTAATAATTGGTGTAATTAAAGACAATCATATACATATATGGAGAAACCTTGATACAGTTTTTTCCCAAAGATACATTATTGTGGCGGTTGTTCTAATTGGATATCTAATAAATCATTACCATAATTAATATACGCTTTAAAGCCAATACTACTGATGAATGGTGACAACAAAATCAATAATTAAAAGAAAAAAAAAAGTAAAACAAGAAAGATGAAATTACAGAAAATTGATTCTTCCCTCCCTTTTATGTCATTCCAAATCAATTTTGATGTAATAAAAATTGCATTCGAAGTATAAAACTAAACATCGAATTGATTTTGCATGATTAAAAGCCAGTTAATAACTCTCAAACATTCATTTACTTCACAAACCATTATCTCAAACAACTAAAAGAAGCCATAGTTCAGTGATTTTATATGGACAAAATACAACAAAAATCGACAAGTCAAAAGCACTTGCACTTAAGAAAACAGAGCAATCTATAATATAAGAAAAAAAACAGGGGAGACCCATAAGTGCAAACGATTTTAACAGTTCTCACTAAAAAAGAAACGATTTTTATCTCTCAAGAGTTGAAAAGAGTAATGGGTTTGCTTTGAATTGAACAACTAATCCCACTACAAAAGAAACCAATGTGAGGAAAAGAAGAAGAACCTGAAAGCAGGTTCTGCAAACGGTTGAGCTCCAACACAACAGGATTAGGATGAACAACACAAACCTCTTCTCTGCCGACATGTTCCTCGTAACTCACCATGTTTCTCACCACGCGATTTCCAAGAAAACAGAAGAAAGAAAAAAAGGTTGATTTTTATTTAATGAAACAACAGTGGAAGAACAATGCAAAACAGGGGAGGGAATGGAAATGGAGGGGAAGGCGATGAGCTTTTTATTGGGGAAAAAAAGAGTTCTATGGCTTAAGGGATTCACCGTAAAGAGAGGAAGAAGAAATGGGCTAATGGGTTTTTTTTTTTTTTTTTTAGCGGAAATTTGAAAAAGGCAATTTCATAGCCGGCAAAGCCGGCTTCTTCCCTCCTTCATCACAGTAACGGTCACTTTCTTTTAATTTTTATTTTTTTTTTCATATCTTTATATATATTTAAACAGAGAAGAAAGATTTTGGGGGTTTAGAATCCTCAACCGCTAATCTAGTTGATTACAGAAAGTAATTATCATTAAAACTGTTGGGAAAAAAAACGCATCTTTTCATTAAATGTGATGGCTAACCACAACAACAATCTAATCAAGATATCTACCTTTAACCTTTTTTTTTGTTTTTTTTTTTTTTTATGGAAAAAATATCACTTTTATATTCTTAAACTACGATTGTTATATCAAATTAAACTCTAAACTAATAAATGTAACTATTTAAACTAATTATTATAAGCGTATCAATTTAAATTCTAAACTTTCATAATTGTATGAACTTAAACCCTATATTATGTTTTATTTGGATACATTTGAGAAAATTTAGAGTTTAAATGAATATATTTATGAAAATTCGGGTTTAAATTGATACAATCCTCAAAGTTTAGGGTTTAACTCGATACAATTTTTAGTTTAGGGTTTAACTTGATACAATTTTTAGTTTAGGGTTTTATAACTCCTAAAATTTAGGAGTATAAATTGATATTTTTTTTCTCTCTCTTTTTTTTTTTAACTTAGGATCATTTTATTCCCAATATTCTATTACCTAACTTATGAGAATGATTGCCATTGGACACCTAAATGAGATTTCTTTATGGAAGAATTTCAAAAATAGAAAAATAGGAGAAACTATTTACACACAAAATTTTAATGATAGAGATTGATAAAAGTTTATCAATGTTTATCATGATAGAAACGAATAGAAGTCTATCATTGGTAGACACTAATAGACTTCTATTAGTATTTTCTATCACGGGTAGACACTAATAGACTTCCACCAATGTTTTTTTTACTATTTCTATAAATAGTTTGATATTTTTTCTAACGGTGAAGATTTTCCTTTCTTTTTTCTTTTTTAAATTTTATAACAGTTGTTTGGATTTTCTGAATGGACAAAATTTTATTAAACTTTTTTTTTTGGGTGAGGTGGCCTTTATTTTTTTGTTAAATTATAAAAAGATACCTTTAAATTTAGGCTTTTACTTCAGAATACTCTTACACTTTCAAAAGTTGTAGTGTTATCGTAACTTTCTTAAACGTTTCAAAACTACTTTTAGAGTAGAAGTACTTTACAATTTCAGGCGAAATCGAAATATAGAATAATATGGGAGGGTCTAAAATAGAATTTGTGATTGTTTGATTTAAAGGTTCCTCATAACAAAGCTCGTCATTTGTTTCATTGGTGATAGTCGGTTTGATTTTGTCGGTTTTGAGGTCAACTAAGAACCAAATCAAACCAATCGGTTTTACAAAGAAGAGATTCAGACCAATATCCAATAAAGAACAAAACCATTGGATTGGTTTATTTTGATCGGTTTATTATCAGTTTGGTTTTCAATTTTTGGCATTTTCCTTTTTTTCTTCTGTTTTTATTTTTGTTACTACTTTATTTTGAATTTGTCTTTTTTACTAATTTAAAATTAAAATTAGGTTTATTTCTTTTTTCATAAATTGAAATTTGACTTTTTTTCTTGGCACTTTTCTAAATAGAAAATGTACAAGCTATATAATATTTTTTTTTTTCTAATCAACAAATATACATACACCATAATAATTAAAATGCTCAAAGATAGTATATTTTTAAGGATATATATACCATTGGATCGGTTTGGTTTTTTATAGGTTTTTCTAATAAAAAACCAATTCACACCAATACTTTTTTAGTTTTCTCCAAATACAAATCAAAATGTCCAATTTTATACTAAAAAACCAAACCAAACCATTGGATCGGTTTGGTTTTCTGTTGCATTCCTAAATTTTCATCCAAAAAACAACATGCTTACGTTCTTCTATTGTCAATATTTACTTTATATTTTTAACACAATTTGTACACAAACAAAATATATTATTGCACTCGTCAAATGATTAAAACATTTGTTGATGCTTTGATATATACATAAATTAGAGGGTTCACCATTGATATTAATAATTTATCGATATCTTAAACTATATGTACCTATGAAACATAGTAAAATATCATCTATTAATTTCAATAGAAAAATCTACACTGATAACAAAAAATAAGTCCTGATTTGAAAGTAAAAATAACTCAATTATAAATTTAAATATATTTATAATTTTTAATTTACAGAAATATTCATCAATATTAATATTTTACTCATATATCCGTACAATTAAAATATCAATATTGAAATTGATATAGACATTGATATTTTATTGTTTGAGTTCATGCATTTTTCTAGCTTAGTCATTATTATGATGTGTCTTTCTTAGGTCCTTATTTTGAAGGAGATTGTTGAGGCCATGGCATTTAACCTCATTTTTATGCCTTGAAATTCCTATCACTTTTATTCTCCCCTCTTCTTTTTAAAGTATCATTTTCCCCAAATCAAGTTGTATTAATTTTAAACACATAGTGTGATAGAGCATTTCGAATAAATTTTTATAATATAGAGACTTATTCTTTTATAGTTTCTGTACTTTTAAATGTCTAAGTTTAGTTCTCAGAAAAAAACTTGAAAATACATGAATCAAAATAATATTTAAAACAAACTATTTACAAAAAGAGTAAAAGAAAATATTGATAGAAACTAATAGAATTCTATTATTGATAGACACTAATAAGTCTTTATCAAAAAAGATTTTTTTTGTGTAAATAGTTTCACTCATTTTTCTATTTTTATAAATAAATAGAAAATGTTGGTGGTTCCATTAATCTCAAATCTTATGAAATAAGCACTGAAATTCATGTTGTGATATTGAGACAAGTGTGATGAATTTGGTTGAGAATGGATTGAAATTTTTTAATCAATGGATAAGAAGGAAGTGGTCAAGTCTTGTTGTGGTGATGGAAAGCTATAGATTTAGAGACATCATAGAGTTGCTTCAGCGCTAAAATTTGCTTAAAGTAAGCCTTCTCTAAGCATTTGTGTAAAGAATTCATACTAAAAAGTTAATGTCATTTATATGATCTTTGAATTTGAAAATTAAGGGAAAAAGGGGCAGCTTTGTGACTTGGAAATGAAAGGGAAAAACCAAAAGTGGCTTGAAAGATTAAACATTTTGTTAGAAAGGAAGAAAATTAAATAAATAAATAAATAATTAATAGGGACTACAAAGTTATTCATTTAATTAAACTCTTCTTTGCTTGAAAGTATAATAATTACATTAGAACTAAGAGTAGACATTTGGCAATGGATTTGTTTAATTGGGTTATGCCACAAAGGGAAGAGTTGTTGTTCAACAACAACCATTATCCTTAACAACACAAACCTAACTTTGAAGCTTTGAAATATACCAACAAATTTAATCTCAAAATTAATTATTGGGTCAATTTACAATATTTGAGGTTAGTGTATATTTAGTTCTTCGAGTTTCAAAAACCTTAGTATAATTTAGTTCTAAAAATTTTGAGATTTTTTAAATTTATGGATCTACTAGACATAAGATTGAAAGTTTATGGTTCTTTTAGACATATAAAAATCAAATTTATATATAATGAATCAATTAATTTTCAAAAATTTAAAAATTGTCGGAGACTGCCTATTAGTCTTAAAGTAAAAACTTTATGAACTTATTAGACACTTTTGAAAGTAACTAAACGCTAACATCACACTTGAATGAGTAAAGTTGTAATTTAACCAAATTAATTTAGGAATTTCTTAGATTTTAACTTTTAAGGTAGTTGAAGAAGGGAAAAAAAAGAAAAGAAAAGAAAAATATGCTTAATTTTAAAAAGGAAAATTCTTATAAATAGAAAAATCCAAAAAATATTTTTTTATATTTAAAAATGTCCCTAAATTTATACTACTGTAGCAAAAACGAAATTCGTCCTTACTCTTTTTGTATAGGAAATAATACCTTTTCAGTTCCTAAATTTTAAAATGTTACATATTTAGTCTTTTAAGTTTTGAGTTTTTTTTTTTTTTTTTAAAAAAATTAGTTCTTAAGTTTCAAAATGTTACAAATTTTACCTTTAATATTTAAATTTTATTTTAATTTGGTCCATGAATTTCAAGATTTTACATTTCTAACCTTAATTTTTCATTAAATACTTACTTTCAATCATTGACGTCAATTTCTATTGGGTATTTAAAAGTAATTAGAAGTAAAATTTAAAATTTAATTTTAAAAGTGATAAAAATAGTGAAACTTAATTATTATAATTCTTTTAATGATTTTAATTTATTAACATAAACTAACTACAAATTAACTCCAACGGACGAAAAGTGAGTATTTAGTGAAAAATTGAGGTCAAAAGTGTAAATCTCGAGACATAGGGACCAAATTGAAGCAAAATTCAATTATCAAGGATAAAATTGTAGCATTTTGAAATCTAAGGACTAAATTAAAATAAAACTCAAAACTTAAAGACTAAAGGTGTAACATTTTGAAACTTATGGACTAAATAGAAACTAAATCCAAAACCTAGGGACCAAAAAAATATTTTTCCCTTTCATATATCTCACTACCACATATATTTTGACTTTAGAACATGACAATTTAATAATATAAGCTTTAGGGTGTTAAAAGATTGTTCGGACCTATTTGGATTGACTAGGAAAAAAAAATATTTTTTAAAAAGTCATTTTTATTTAAATTTTTTTATAAAAACTTTTTAAAATACATTAAAAGTGTTTTAAAAGCTATTTTAAGTAGTTATCAAATACTTCATTTTTTAAAAAATTATATACCTCAAAAGTTAGCCATGGTATAAAGTTGCATTTTATCCTAAACCGTGTAAAAATTAGTTTTTAGGACCTTAATTGTTTTAAGATTGTTGCTTAATAACGTTATTTTTCAAAATATAAGTACCATTTTTTTTCAAAAAATCAAGTCTTTGACTTTGAAATTGATAATATAAACTTTGTTGATTAAATGGGGAGGGAAGTGGGACAAATGGCCGAGAGTGTTTGAAAATTGGACAAATATTTTATTTTTTAATTATATATTTAGTGAGACGAATCAAAATTTGAAAATTGGGCAAAATGGATAGAATTAGTTATATATATCAATTTAGGTCCCCGAATTCATTGTTTTGGTTGGGGCGTTTCTATGACTAGATGAAGTTTTTTTCTTTCTAAGTATTTATTTTCTTGGATCCAATTTTTGTAAAGCCAAAAATATCTAATTCTATTCTAAAAAAATATCTAATCAACCATTTGTTTTCAAATTATATTCTATTTAATTTAAAATGTAGAGGCTGTGTAATTATTAAAGTATAAAATTCAAAAAGTTTATAGTTACAACTATAAATAAGTTGGTGATTCAATTGCTCGCCCTCTTAATTATTGAACTAAGAAAAACTTTCATATAATCTAAAGATTTAATTTAAAAAATTATTATTCTTACAATTTAAGAGTTGGATTATGTATTTTTTAGTTACTATTGATCTTAAGTAGATTACAAAAGTTTTATGATTTTGAAGAAAGATTGATCAAAGGTTAAGATATATATATTTGATCAAGAGGTTGAAGATTAAATCACCCCGTGCTTCTTTTTTTAATTCTCTAAATATTAAATTCTACTTTTTTTTTTTTTAATAGTTTTTCCCTCCACAAAAATATTCATGTATGATATAATCTAGAAATTGAAGACTAACTTAGAGGTTGCTTGGGATGGAAATAATCTTGTCAAAAACAACTCACTATCAAATATTGGCAGTTGATATTGATATAAAGAATTTATTGTTTGATTTTTTTGACATCTCTAAAAGCTATTTTCAAATCTATTATACTGTTTAATTGCTTTTTAAATTTAATTTTAATTTTTAATCTTGAATATTACAACCTCAACCTTATACAATAAGATCCATTGAATAAATTTCCATAAGAGTCACCACATATGATAGCCAAGAGAATATTAATTCATACAAAAAAAGGAAAATAAGTTATGCCTATATATGAATATATATCAAATATGATTATCTATTATTTACCTATGAACCATTGAATTTTATTCGTATATTGAAATGGTCTAGAATCTTGTTTGTTTGTTATATCTGTTTGGGAAGTGCATTTCTTTTTTGCAATTTTTAAAGCATTTTCAAATTTGGTCTAAACTTTTTAAATTGTATTTAATGTCCTTTGAATTTTTCTTAAAGGAAGCATACAATTGTTCATACACTTCAATAGACTTGATTTTTTTCTATTAAATAAAACCCTCTAAAATTTAGAAAAAAACATCTGATAGATATGTAAAAAAAAAAAAAAAAAAAATTGCATATTTTTTAACTTAACAAAAAAAAATCCGATCGTGTAGCATGTGGTATACGATCGTATGGTAAAACGTAGGCGATCATATAGGTTTTGAGAAGAAAATCGTCTAATTGTAATAACTAAGCAATTGTGTAATGAGGAAAGAGAGCTCTTGATAGGCCATCCAGCGTGTCGCTCATTATGTATTTCCACTAGGCAATCGTGTAGTATAGCTCAACGATCGTGTAGCACTTGGTATATGATCGTATAGTAAAAGGTAAGCGATCGTATAGGTTTTGAGAAAGCGATCGTTTGATTGTAATAGCTAAGCGATTGTGTAGGAGTTTGTAGGCGATCGTGTAGTGAGGAAAGATAGCTCTTGAGAGTGGGTGTTCAGAAGACACTGTTGCGGAGAGGCCATCGCAGTGTGCCACTCATCGTCTATTTCCACTAGGCAATCGTGTAGTAAAGCTCAACAATCGTGTAGCACTTGGTATACGATCATATAGTAAAAGGTATGTGATCGTATTGGTTCTGAAAAGATGATCGTGTAATAGTAATAGTTAAGCGATTGTGTAGGAGTTTGTGGCCGATCGCAGAGGATTTAGTAAGCGATCGTTTAGTCATACTGAGCGATTGTGGAGAGTTTGTAAACAATCATTTAGCGTCTCGTAAGCGATCGATTAATCTTGTTTGATTCCTATCATCTAATAAAGAAGTTGTTCATCGTTCACTTGTTCTTTCCGGAGGTTTTCACCTATTGTTAATGTAATAATGTAATTTCAGTAACTTTATTATTTGGAATTTCAGTAATTGTTATTAGTTGGAGGGCATTTTTGGAATTTTGGACTTCAAGTATAAGTGCGGAAATTTAATTGTTGGTGTGAAATTATTTTTCAATTTGAAATTCAAATTGGAAATTAGTGGTAGGAATTAATTTTCTTTTGAAACGGAAGGGAATTTAATAGTATAAAACGGAAAGGAATTAAATGTAATTATATTTATTTCCTTTTTTGTTTTATTATTATTATTGTTGTTTTATTTTATATATATAAAATGTCAAACCCCATCCCCTTTTCTTCCTCACGTTCATGAGCCTGTCCGACACCACCCAAAGCCGTCGCGTCAGTTTTTTCTTCATGACCTTCGTCCACCACTGCTCAAGCGTCGTTCGCTTTTGCTGTCACTGGATCTATCGATTTGGGTAAGATTTCTGCCGTTTGGGTATGTTTTCGGTTGATTCTTGAATACTCATTTACTTTTGGCATCAATTGGTTGATACCCATTGTGTTTTAACTTTGGATTCAAGTTTGTGAAGGTATTGAGGTGTTGCTCAGTGAAGTTGGAGTTTGTTTTAGTGATTTTTGATAAGTTTTATGCTTTGATTACCAATTTGTGGATTAATTTTGGTTGTTGAGAAATTTTGGTAAAGTCATTTGGAAGTGATGTTTGACGAAGCTACATATGGATACTTTATTTGAGACATTGGTAGTGAAGTATGTATTGGATTCAAGCTTTAATCATGTAAGCCTATTTTCAAATTATGATTAGGGGGTTGATTCAAGAATTTCATTCAAGATGAAGAAGAGTTTGGTTTACTAATTATTTGGGTTTAAAGGTGAATTCGAATTGGACCACACCTTAGGTAAGGTATCTGGAAATATTTTGTAATATTTGGGTGTTTAGAATTTGGCCTTAACTATTAATTTTAAAGCTTTATATTTAGGCTTGATTAAGGATTCAAGAATTTCACAAATATTTAATTGTTTTTTGGTTCGACCTAATATCAAGGTAAGTAATCTTACTACTGGAACTGCCCACGAGCCAGACATTAGATGTATGCTAGCATGATAAATGTACGTTATGGTAGAATGTTAACATGATAGATTGATAGTATAATATGATCAAAGTATGTTCTGGTACGAGATTTGAATTATTTATTTATGCACATAGACACTTGAATTCTAGTATGAGAAGGTATGTGCTTCCATATGGTTGTATTTGATTTGATGATGTTGAGGTACACATGTATGTTGTAGAACCATGATGTTGAGGTATATGTGTATGTTGTAGAGCCATGATGTTGAGGTTTATATATATGTTATAGATTCGTACAGTGATGATTATGACGTTGAGACCATGCAAATGTCCTTACTGACTAGTTAGATGTCCATTAGATTTTGTGTTTCCTTCGGGATTCACCAGTTTGTGTCTCCTTTGGGATTCACCGTTTGTGTCTCCTACGGGATTCACCAGAGGTAGTGGGCATACTTAACTACAGTAGGATAGGACTCAGTCTCCTTCTTGTTTCAAGTGCATATGTGTCCCATGAGGACTAGAGCAGTTTATATGTTTCACCAGAGGTGGGTATCTAGAAGACATAGATGCCCAGTGTCACAATCGCTCTTTCGGAAGCTTCTCTTAATGATTGTGCGGCACTTGTTCCCGCTCACGAAAAAGTCAGCCAACTCGAATACGGACTGCCGGTGGCACACCGAGTGCCGCTCGCAACCTCCACCCCCGTTTTAGGTAAAATGGTTTTAGAAAACGGGTTTGGAGAAAAGGATTTTGTAAGAAATTTTTGTGAGTGTGAATAAAGAAAGAAAGATTGTAGTAGGCTAGAAAGCAATAAGCAACAACAACAGCTTTATAGAGTACTACTCCGGGTATGGGGAAGTGATGATTAGTCTTATCTCCATATAGTGCATTCTGAACAAAAAGCCAACTGACACCTTTGCATATGCAAAAGGGCGAGTGGTCACTTACAATGAAAATGTAAAGAAAGCAAGCTAACTAAGCTAATACAACACATGATATGAAAGTATGCTAGAAGGGGGTTGGATCGGGCATGCGGCCATAGGCAACAAGCCCTGGACAAGCATGACCGTGACATTCTCCCCCACTTAATTGGTTGACGTCCCCGTCAATCGACCTTGATCAAAATCTGCGATGGCTGGAGCTGCATTCTTCAAATCTTCGGCTCGCTCCCAACTGATCTCTTCGTCGGGGAGATCCTTCCATTTCACTAAGAACTCTGTCAGTTCTCGTCTGGGTCTTCCAATACGGCGCGTACGTTTATTCAGGATTTGTGCAACTTCTTTCTCAGCGGAATTCTTCATCGTGACCGGTGGGCGCCTTAGCATGTTTCGTTGTTCATCCTCGGGATCGGGATGATAGGGCTTCAGGATACTCACATGGATGATAGGATGAATCTTCATCTATGAGGGTAACTGAACCTTATATGAGGTTCTCCCAACCTTCTCAATTACCTCCATTGGACCTTCATATTTCCTTACTAGCTGTTGGTCTCTCTGGCCTCGAAAACGAAACTGTTCCGGTCGTAGCTTGATCAGGACCTTGTCCCCAGCTTGAAACTCGAGGGCCCTCTGCTTCTTATCAGCCCACTTATTCATCCTTCTTGATGCTCTTTCTAGGTAGGCGCGAGCTGTCTCAGAGGTTTTGCTCCACTCTTTAGTGAAGTTATGTGCCTGAAGACTTTTGCCTGCATAAGGGTGGTCCACCAAGTGTGGCATGAATGGCTGTCTACCGCACACCACTTCGAAGGGCATTTTTTCGGTCACGGAACTCTGCTGGCTATTGAAGTTGAACTGAGCCACATCTAACAACTGGACCCAGTTCTTCTGCCTAGCGTCGATAAAGTGACGCAGATATTCCTCGAGCATACTGTTGAAGTGTTCCGTATGGTCGTCAGTTTGGGGATGATAGCTAGAGGAGATGTTCAGTGTTGACTCCAATATTTTGAACAATTCTGTCCAAAATGTCCCAGTGAATCTTCCGTCCCGATCGCTAACAATGCTTGCGGGGACGCCCCATAATTTCACGATGTGTTTGAAGAACAGCTGGGCAGTCATCACGGCTGTGCACATTTTCGACGTTGGGATGAAAGTGGCATATTTTGAGAACCGGTCGATGATAACAAGGATTGATTCGAACTCTCCCACCTTGGGTAAATGTGTGATGAAGTTGAGAGACACGCTCTCCCATGGTCTAGAGGGCACAGGTAGGGATTCTAGCAGACCCACTAATTTCGCCCTTTTGACCTTGTCTTGTTGGCAAACAAGGAAAGTCTTGGTAAATTGCATGACATCATCTCGAAGGCTTGGCCAATAGTAGCCTTGTTTTGGGAGGGCATAAGTCCTTTGTCAACCATTATGTCCTGCCCATGGTGTGTTGTGACACTCCTTCATCAGCGACCTTCGTAACTCCCCAGATCTGGGGATGTAGAGGCGATTGCCCTTGGTGTATAGTAGATCGTCTTCCACCCAAAACTGGCATGTCTTCCCCTCTTTGGCCAACTGTATGATGTCCTGCACCGCTGTGTCATTTGTCAAGTGAGTTTTGACAGTTTCTCGTATAGTTGCACTCAACGTACTTGCTTGTAGGCGGGCGAACATGCACAGGGCCGCATGTTCGCTCTTTCGACTAAAAGCATCGGTCGCTTGGTTACTTTTCCCCGGTCTATGTTTGAATTGGAAGTCGAACTCCGCTAGACACTCCTGCCACTGTGCCTATTTCGACGACAACTTCGGTTGGTTGAAGAAGTGGCAAATGGAGTTGTTGTCGGTCTTGACCACGAACTTGGCCTCCAAGAGATACTGTCTCCAGGCCTTCAAGCAGTGAACTACTGCTAACATCTCTTTCTTGAAGGCGACATACCTCTATTCGACATCATTTAGTTTCCTATTCTCATACGATGGAGTGTCCGTCTTGGAGGAGGACACCGCCCAACATGAAGTCAGAAGCATCAGTCTCTACTTTAAATGGCTTGGTCACGTCGGCAATTCCGAGGACCGGCCCCTCCATCATCACTTTCTTCAAGCCCTCAAAGGCGGCTTGACATTCAGGAGTCTAGCTCCATTTGCTATCTTTTTTCAGCAGTTCGGTTAATGGCCCTGTTTTTCTTGAGAATCCTTCTACGAACCGCCTATAATAGTTGGCTAGTCCGAGGAAAGATCGTAGTTCGGTCACGGATGATGGTACCCTTCAGTCTCTGATCGCGGCCACCTTGCCCTCTTCCATACCAATCCGACCACACTCAATCACGTGGCCGAGGAAATTTATGCGCTCTTGGGCAAAGGAGCACTTCTCTCTCTTTACATACAACTGATTTTTCCTCAGCTTTTCAAAGACTAGTTGGAGGTGATGTCGATGGTCCTCCAGCAAGGCACTATAGACCACAATGTCATCGAGATACACTACGACGAATTTGTCGAGGTATTCGTGAAACACTTGGTTCGTTAAGGTATAGAAAGTTGTTGGAGCATTGGTGAGGCCAAAGGCATCACGAGGAATTCGAAGGCTCCATATCTTGTGACACAGGTCGTCTTAGGCTTGTCTCCTTCAGCAATTCGGACCTGATAATATCCCGACCGCAGGTCCAGCTTCGAGAAATACTTAGCGCCATGAAGCTGATCAAATAAGTCAGTAATGATAGGAAAGGGATATTTGTTGCGGACTGTGAGCTTGTTCAAGGCCCGATATTCGATGCACAATCGGAGGCTCCCATCCTTCTTCTTCTGAAACAGTATTGTGGCTTCGTAAGGGGCCTTTGCCGGTCTGATAAATCCTGCATCTAACAATTTGTCTAACTTTTTTCGAAGTTTGGCCAATTCTGGCGGGGCCATCCGATATGCATTCTGGGCGGGCGGCTTTGCCCCTGGTAACAACTCAATCTCATGGTCAATCCCCTTTTGTGGGGGTAAGGACTTGGGCAAGCTTTTAGGCATGACATCTCGATACTCTTCCAAGACAAATAGAACGTCTTGGGGGATCTCTTCTTCGGTGGTTTCAACTGATTTTATCAGAATGGCCATAAATGTGGGTTCGTCGTGGGCCAGGCCTCTCTTCAATTGGAGGGTTGAGATCGTTCTCACCCCATTTGGTTGCTTGATACTGACTTGAACTACGGTAGGGGTAGATCCGGTAATGACTAGACATTTGGCGAGGGGCATTGGTATAACTTTATGTTCAAGCAGGAACTCCATCCCCAATACCACGTCGAAATCATCCATCTTGACAATCACGAAGTCAACGAGGCCCTTCTAGTCTCCTAACTTCACCGGAGTTCTCTTCGCTATCCCTGTAATCGGTAGGGCTACAGAATTCACAGCTTTCATCTTCCCTGCATCTCTTTCCCAGGTCAAGTTTAGGCGGCGGGCTTCCGTTTCAGTCATGAAGTTATGGGTGGCCCCAAAGTCGACCATAGTGCTCTTGGTTGATCTTTGGTTGACCCAAGCGTCCACATACATGAGTCCTCTCTCTAATGGCTCCGTCACCTTTCCTATTTTCTTTTGGAGCGCAGATAAGAATTTCAATGCCCCCATCTTGGGGTTCTCAATTTCTGCAGCTGGCTCGATTACTGTCTTCTCCAGTTCAGCCTTGTCTTTGGAGCTAGAGGCTAATGTGGCTTGAAAAGCATTGAACGTGGTCCGATTTAGACATTCGCCTGCTCTTGTGGCCCTCCACATATGAAACAAGACAGGGGGCGATTGTAATTATTATGCTGTTGCGGCGGCCCCCGCTAGTTGTTTCCTGATCTCGGTTGGAATGGTTTACGGTCCCCCCCTGTGTTCTTGTCTCCTCCCCCAGGTCTGGGAGGACTGGAACGACTGTTTCTGTTTCCCCCATTTGAGGAAGTTGATTGCTTCCTCACATCTTGCGAGTCAGTGCTAAGGTCATATAGCCGTTCAGCTGCCACATAGGCAGAGGGGAGATCCTGTACTCTCTGTTCATATAATTTTGATTTCGCCCACAGTTTCAGCCCTTCGACAAAGCAAAAGACCTTGTCTTTCTCGAACATATCTCGTATGTCCAACATGAGTCCTGCAAACTGTTTTACGTAGTCCCTGATGTTACCTGTTTGCTTCAGCTCTTGGAGTTTTCGTCGAGCCAAGATCTCGACATTTTCAGGGAAGAACTGCGAGCGAAGTTCTTGTTTCAATCTATCCCAAGTATCAATAGTGCATCGTCTTTCCTGTATGTCTGTAAATCGTGATCTTCACCATAGTTTTGAATCTTCAGCCAGATGCATCGTTGCTAGTGTGACTTTCGACTCTTCAATCACTGTGTTCGTCACCTTGAAGTATTGCTCAAGGTCGAAGATAAAGTTTTCCAGGGCTTTTGCTTCTCGCACCCCACAGAAGGGTTTTGGTTTTGGGATTTTTATTCTGCTTACTGCCATTGCTCCCCCAGATGGGGCTTGGTTCCCTACCGCTCGGATGGTGAGATTCACCCTTGCGCTCACATCCGCTATCTCGGCTCTGATGACGTTAAGGGCCAACCGAAAGTCTCCAGACAAATCGGTTACCATTTGAAGTATTGCCTTTTGGGAGCCGTCCAACTCTTCGACGTGCTTGTCTATGTGGGCAACAGAGCCCGATGAGCTATCGCCACGTTCAAAGCTGCCGGACCGTGCTGTTTTGGTCTCGAGGGTCTCTACCCTCATCATCAATTCTCTGATGGGTAATCCATCTAGGCGGCCCACTATCGCATCAATTCCATCGGCTTTCTCAGCAACTTCTTGTAGTCGAGTCTCTAGGAAACGGATATTATCCGGGACCTCTCTCAGGTAGAGTATTTGCTCTTCCATCTCTACCAACCTATCCACATGGGACTTGTTCAGGTTCTTCGTCGCCGACATGATCACTAATCTTTCCCTCTGTGAGCCGACTTGGCTCTGATACCAACTGTCACAATCGCTCTTTAGGAAGCTTCTCTTAGCGATTGTGCGGCACTTGTTCCCGCTCACGAACAAGTCAGCCAACTTGAATACGGATTGTCGATGGCACACCGAGTGCCTCTCGCAACCTCCACCCTCGTTTTAGGGAAAACGGTTTTAGAAAACGGGTTTGGAGAAAAGGTTTTCGTAAGAAGTTTTTGTGAGTGTGAATAAAGAAAGAAAGATTATAGTAGGCTAGAAAGCAATAAGCAACAACAACAACTTTATAGAGTACTACTTCGGGTATGGGGAAGTGATGATTAGTCTTATCCCCATATAGTGCATTCTGAACAAAAAGCCAACTGGCACCCTTGCATATGCAAAAGGGCGAGGGGTTACTTACAATGAAAATGTAAAGAAAGCAAGCTAACTAAGCTAATACAACACATGATATGAAAGTATGCTAGAAGGGGGTTGGATCGGGCATGCGGCCATGGGCAACAGGCCTTGGACAAGCATGACCATGACACCCAGCCTGACCCCAGTAGTGGGGTTACTTATTGAGTATTTTATACTCATTATTTCTCATGTTGTTTCAGGTAAGGGTAGAGATGCACCGGAATTCGTGATCGAGCCACTGGGACTAGTTTTTACGCTTCCGCTCATGAGATTTAAAGTTTTTTTCATGTTTCTCTTAATTTTTAGTTTTGATCTTTAAAACTTACTTTTAAGAATCGTTTTTCAGTTTTATTTATTATTCTTTATGATTTATGGGTACCCAACTATTTATTTAGTATTTGAATTTAATGAAAGTCTTTTGAACTTACCTTATTTAATTAGCATTTATTTCGCCATGACCGAATATCGTTTTGAGTTTCATGCATGCATGTATTTAGTAACGGCCTAACTTAAGTCCTAGGGGGTCGTGTTGTTACAGTTACGTTAATAAAGAATTACTAAATGATCACATAGTAATTTTACTAAACGATTGTGTGCGATCGTGTACAATTACTAAACGATTCTTTATTTTCCTTTAGGTCGAGGGTTTGTTCTATAATTTTCCAAGAGTCGAGGGTCTTTCAAATTTTCTCCTCTTCCCTTAACCTCTTCTTTAGTTTTCGACAGGTTGAGGGTTGAACCCTCGTCATCTTCTCAATTTTCTTTAGGTCGAGGGTCAAACCCTCGATCTCTTCTTTAATTTTTGATAGGTCGAGGGTTGAACGCTCGATAAAATATTTTAAACAAAATCTCCGCCCTCGAAAACTCCAAAAACAACCATAGATTTCTAAATAGTTTCAAAACCACTATATTTCTCTAAATTATTTTACTAATCACAATATTAAAATAAAAACTCTGTCAAAACAAAGTCTTAAAAACTTAGGTTCCATATCAAATATGTTTGATCTTAATTTTTTAAAATGGTTCTGGATTTCTCACCCTTTCTTAACAATAATTTTCTTAACACTTTCTTAACAATAATTTTCATATTTCCTAAATAAATATTTACTAGTTTGCACTTTGCCATGCGCAACATTTCTCATTCTCTCTTTTTAAAATTATTATTATTAATAATTTATTTTTCAATATTTTGACATTTTTCTCACAATATGGCTAGGCTTAGTTGCACCACTAGCAAAAAAAGTAAGCATGGTTCATTTGAAAAAAAAAACAAAAATACTTATTTCTTTTTTGGTTTTCAAAATTTGACTTAAAATTTAAAAATATTTTAAGAAAATAGACAACAAAATAAAAAAGACATATAAGTAAAAAGAAAATTTTCACACATAAAAAATATGTCAAACTATTTTTTTTAAAGGTATTGTAATGAAATTGTAAGGTCAATAGTATGAACACTGTGCCAGTTGAACTATGCTCTTGTTGGCTATGTCAAAAAATTTACAAAAATAGTAAAAAGAAAACCACGGATAGACTTTTATCAATCTCTATCAAAGAAGATTGAATTTTACTATTTTCTTTAAATAATTTTTAATTTTTTTTTAATTTTTCTATTTTTAAAAATCTTCCAAAATAGAATTTGTTAGCTTAATTGGAAAAAAAAATCAAACGATTGGAACCTAAATTATTTATGATCCATGAATATGTTCAACTGAAAGTCAACATATTTTTAAGAGGTCAATCATTGGAATTTTCAATCTAGAAAAAAATGGTAATGCATTCAAAATCAAATTTTAGACATTCAAAGGGTAAACATGTTCTTAAAGGCCCAACAAACGAAGCCCAAAACTTCAAACTTGGGTTTGGGTGAACGTTTCCACTGTTCGGTGTAAATCATCTCATTCTCGAGGAGCAAAGGAAAAAACCAGAGATGGAACTTGGAAGAGAAACAACACAAGTCAGCCGGTGGGATTTGAACTGAACAGAAATGACGGCTTAATCCGCACATCCGTCATCTATGGTACGTAAATCTTTCTGGGTTCATAGCTTTGAGCTCAATTCTGCTTTAAACCCACTAAAATTCACGCTTCTTTGTCTCTTGGACGTAAATTCTTGTCATGTCTGCAACTGCAAATGAGGGTCATCAATAGATTTAAGTTTTGCGCTCTGAATTCCATCTTAGTCTTAAGAAATTTGATGTATCATTACAGTTTTTAGCCACCGTTTGCCAATGACATCCATACCGTCGAAAAACGTATGGATTCGACGGCAACAATGCCCTTGTGGGGATTGGAAATGCTATGTTTCGTACGATGGAGAGGGCGAAGAAACTTCTATGGCAGCCCAGTTAGTTAAGTCCGAAAGGGTATCATCTGAAGCTATGGTTGCTCCTTATGTGGGTATGGTGTTTAAGAGTGACAATGACGCGTTTGAGTATTATGGGAATTTCGCTAGGAAGAATGGGTTTTCCATCAGGAAAGAGCGATCGAGACTTAGCCCACAATTGGGTGTTTATAAACGAGACTTTGTTTGTTATCGTTCAGGATTTGCACCTGCTAAGAAAAAGCCCATGGGGGAACATCATAGAGATAGGAAATCAGTGCGTTGTGGGTGTGATGCTAAGATGTATTTGTCGAAGGAAGTTAGTGAAGGAGTTGCACAATGGTTTGTAGTGCAATTCAGCAATGTACATAACCATGAACTTCTTGAAGATGACCAAGTTCGTCTCCTTCCTGCATATCGCAAAATTCACGAGGCCGACCAAGAGCGCATACTTCTGCTTTCCAAAGCCGGGTTTCCTATTCATCGTATAGTGAAGGTATTGGAATTGGAAAAGGGCATTCATGGTGGCCAATTACCTTTTTTGGAGAGAGATGTCAGAAACTTTGTTCAAAATCGTAAGAAGATTGTTCAAGAACATGATGCAATGCTAAACGAAAAACGGGAGATTGATACAATGGAGCTTCTAGAGGCTTGCAAAGCCACAAAAGAATCGGATGAAGAGTTTGTATATGACTTTACGGTTGATGCAAATGATAAAGTTGAACACGTTGCTTGGTCATATGGGGACTCTATTAATGCTTATGGCATGTTTGGGGATGTAGTCTATTTTGACACTACTTATTCTTCAATCACATATGGGTTACTATTAGGAGTGTGGCTTGGCATTGATAACCATGGTAGGACTATTTTCTTTGGTTGTGTTTTGTTGCAAGATGAAACGTCTCGTTCATTTGCGTGGGCTTTGCAGGTATATAGTATATTTCTCTCTTTATTGTTCTTTTTCATATTAGTTTCTTCTTTATGAAATTCTGAGCATTTGTACATCTCCACCCTAAAATTACAGACCTTTATTCGTTTCATGAGAGGAGCATTCCCACAGACAATTTTGACTGATCTTGATCCAGGGCTTAGAGATGCCGTAAGAAGTGAATTACCTGGCACAAAGCACATAATTTCCAGATGGAATATTTTGTCAAAGGTATCTAGTTGGTTTTCTCTTCCTCTTGGATCTCGTTATGCAGAGTTCAAATCCGAATTTGATTTGCTGTATTCTGTGGAGAGTTCAGATGATTTTGAAATTCGATGGGATCAGATGGTATCAATGTTTGGCCTCGTTTCAGACAAGCACATTGATTTACTATTTTCTTTCCGGGAATACTGGGTACCATCATACATAAGAGGGTATCTTTTAGCTCAAATGGCAACATCGGCCTATTTCAAGGCTGTCGATACTTTCTTGAAAGGAATTTTTAGTGCACAGACGTGTTTACGTAGCTTTTTTGAACAGGTAACTTTCTGGGAAATCGAATACTTTTCTTGCGAAAATCTTTGATTTCACAGCCCTTTAATTTGTCATTTTTGTCCTTTCAAATGCTTTCAGGTTGGTATTTCAGCCAACTTCCAGAGCCATGAGCATCAGGAGATGCAGTATTTGCAAGTAAGGACGAATATACCGATTGAAGAACATGCACGAAGCATCCTTACCCCTTTTGCTTTCAATGTTTTGCAGCATGAATTAGTGTTGGCCATGCAGTATGCTGCATCTGAAATGGCGGATGGATCGTACCTCATACACCACTTCAAGAAGATGGATGGAGAGCGTCTTGTGATGTGGATTGCAGACAGCGAACAGATTCACTGCTCTTGTAAGGAATTTGAGTCCTCAGGCTTGCTATGCAGACATGCTTTACGCATATTCATTATAAAGAATTACTTTCAGCTTCCTGATAAATACTATTTAAGTAGATGGAGGCGGGAAAGCTCTCTAGGCTTAAGTGATGGTCATGGTATTGAGAGTAACGATGGGGATTGGTTTCATGAATATCAACGCCTTACCGAGGCTCTTTTTGCAGAATCTTCCATTACTAAGGAACGCAGTGAGCATGTCCGTAGGGAACTGATGAAAGAGATCACAAGGCTTCTTAACGAGATTAGGAGAATGCCCGAGAGTGATGGGGTCGCAGCTATGGATTTGACTGAATCACTAAATGGCTAATGCTTCTGGAAAGGGATTGTTACGAATTTGACATTCTCCCAACTGATTGTTCTTACATTAGAGATTGCTGGGCATGATTTTTATATCTGACATTCATCCATAGTTGTCTGCAACAATACCTCATATTGAGAAAAAACAAAATGGCAGAAGATGGTGATAGATGAAGTACGTTGAATTCATCTGTGTCGATATTTTGCACATGATGTATTATTAAGGACGGAAGAGAACTGCATGCCTGGAATTGTAATGGTTGCACAAGCTGTCGAGTCATTTTTGTGTACTGTAGATAAGAATGCGCCAGCCTGGTGGCTAGAGAGTATCTAAGAGATGTAAAGTTATCATTCGAGCCAGTCCAGCACTATACATTATCACTAGCATCTGGAAAATTCAGCATGCGTGATTTTGATTCATAGATGAATGATTCATATCAATCTCTGAACGAACGGCTCTCCTAATAGCATGTACCTACAGTGACCAACCTTGGCTGCTTGCTTTATAAAACTTGAACTGAATGTTTTGATCATAGTTAGATGAATTGAGCATCATTCTTTCTTGAATATTGTATGAGTGTTGGATTGTAGATAACTTTTTAAATATTAATTTGGGACCTCTGTCAGACAGATGGAATTGGTCTGTATCAGATAGTTCTCTCTTTCCATTATTCTTTGCAGAGAAGAAGGGACTCCCCTCCATTCATGGTGTAGGTGGACCCAAACTAACCCAAATTGTCATCTTTGTTTTCTTCAGTGGTTGAAGCAGGACTTGCAAATCCACCTATTTCCTGGAATCTCGCCATATATTCTGTAGATTCATTCCAAATCTACCATTACAGCCAATGATGGTTTTGTTTTATTTCTTGCACCAGCAAAGTTCTATTTGTACGTGTCTGTCATTTTCATTTCTAGAAGCTCTTGAAGATGGTTTCAATAATTATACTTACCCTAAAATCAATTTCCACCCATTTTCATTACAGGAAAAAGGAAACAAGGAAGCTTTACTCTTATTATACAGAAAAAGTATGGAGATCACATATAATTAAACAGAAATAGATTATGTTTTAAACAGGCACCAATACCATAAGTTTGTTCCAAGTACAGGCTGAGCTGAACGGATACAACTCTCCCTAGAAATGAAGATGACACAGCAGAAGACAGTCGAATCTTTAGTTTGAAAGAGAGAGATAAAGGAGCATCAATACTGATCAGGCCATAGAAATGCACCGATCGCAAAGGCCCTCTTCTCCTCCAAACTGCCTTGAAAACTCAAGCCATATTCCTTGAGAAGGAGATCCAGTTTCCACTCCTCCATCTTTTGGTAATCTGCCTTGTTGTAGCGAGGGTAATGAAGAGGCATTTGAAACCCAGAAGTGCATATTTCTTCATAACCATTTTTCCCTTTTGAACTACTCTCTTCACCACGGGCCTCAATCGGGTTTCCAAGAAGATAGCTTGTTGAATGAAGCAGCCATCTTAAAGCCATGGCTGGATCTCTTTCAAAGGAAGAAACAGAGAGAATCAGAGAGAAGGGAAGTGTTTTCTTTGTAAGTTAAGAGGCAAGAGGCTGTGAATGGAAATCAACCATATTTATAGGTGGTATGGTAGGGGAATAGGGAAAGAAAAGAAGTAGAAAACTATGCTGGTTTTGTGCAGAGAAATGGCCATTAATTAATGGTTGGTTTTGTTTGGAAGGTTAGTAATGGGCTGATGATTTCGTGAAGTAATTTTGAATTGAAGAATGGAGGGGGAATGATTGAGAAGGGAGTTGCGTATTTAGATTCAAAGTGGGGCTTCTTGTTGAAGAGTGTGTAGAAATTAAGGTCACTTTTGTTTTGTATTGACAGAAAAAGTTGGGAGTTGCAGTTAGGCCCTAAGGCTTAGGTGGAACAGAAAAGAAGGAATTAAGGTTGTGGGGTATGGGAATCTTTCACATATTGAATGTGAATCTGCTGAACCAAAAACCAGCACTCTATAGAACAAAACATGGAGGAACAAGGAAAATTTCCAATACCACGTTGGTACATACTCTTCTCAGTTAGCAGTTGACATGTCACAAATGGTATATTATTTTATTTTATTATGGGTCTAATAACTTCACGAGTGTAGAGTTATGAACTCTACTAATTTGATCCAAGGAGCTTGTAGGTCCTAGGACTAATAAACATCAATTTTCTTATTGACTGCTTATATTATGGGTTCTAAGGAGTTCACAACACTTCCAACTTTACGGCAGTTTGGAGTTTATAACTCTACTCATTTTATACGTTCCCTAAATATTTATTATGTGACAAACAATAAATGAAAGTAGTAATTTTCTATACTACCGTTGGTACTAAAAATTCTCTTTGATGCAACCTAAACCACACTGTTATTGTTGGGCTTCTATTGGTGCTTCATACATTTTTGCTTTTCCAAAAATGATAACTTCGTGGAGATATATCAAGTGAAGTTTGTGTGGGTTTGTGGAAAACCAAAGGGAAAAAAAAGGGTTAATAAGTATCATTTTGATGTTTATACTTGAAGTTATTTCTTATCTTTATATAATTTAATGTCCATGTTTAGCCTCTGTACTTTTCATAAATCTCAAAATTATTTCTTATTGTTTGTTTGAAAAGTTAATCTTTATTGACATTAAATAAAAACAATATGAATACATTTTCAACATTTATAAAGAAAAAAATCAACAAAAAAAAAAAGAGACAATTTATTTAAGATTATTGAAGCTAAATTTGGATATTTGAAAATATAGTGGTTACTTACAAAAACTAAAGTATTTTAACGAACAAAAATTTAAAAATGCACCACCTCATTCTTGAAATTATATGCCATAACCATCTCGAACACAACTCAATTGATACGAAACTTGTACGGATCTTGAGGTTGATCCCACATGGCATCAAAATAATAATAATAATAATAAATGACAAAAACTGGGAATGTCTGAAAATGGTATTATGCGAGTAAATTAAGGTGGAAGGAGAAGAAGGCGTTTTAGAATTTATAACGTAGAAGAAAAGAAAGATGAATAATATGTGTCATGCATTTACACCTCAAATTTTATGCTATTTTTTATTAAGTTTATGATTACGTGGCAACTATTTAATAACATGCATATTAATGCATCAGCACTAAATTCTTTCTACCCATTTATTACAACTTTCTCTTCTTTGATTTTAACTATAATTTATTTTTTTTAATGTAATTAATACAAATTAAAATTTTATTCTGAAATTGGATACAGTTTTTTAAATTACTAATAACAGAGTTTAGCCTTTTCTTTTAAGAGTGCCTATATTATAATTAATTTCAAAAGGGTAAAAGAACACACACACACAACAAAAAAATAAAAATAAAAAAATAAAAAAATAAAAATAAAAACTTGTGAGCACACAACTATTTCTGTTTTCTAACTTTTCTATTTCAAAGCCAAAATAAATAAATAAATAGATAAAAAAAAAAAATTCCAGCCATTCCTAATAGCAATAACTGCCAAGTTTATATTGACTAACCCTATGCACCATGAATTTGCTGAGCATTACAAGTTCCCAATTAGGTATTTCTTTAAAGGGATTTTTTATTTATAGAAAGGTGGACCAAAGTATTTATAATTTATAGTAAAAAAAATTAGATACCGTTAGCAATCCAACTAAATGTAAAAAAATAGTATAAAATACCCAAAAAGCCCAGTCCAAAACGCAAAAGCGGGATTTTCTCCACGATTAATCAACGACCCAACCCGAATATATGATCCATCCACGATTAATCGACACGATTTTTTCTCCAACGAACGATGCATCGTCTCCATAATCCTCTCCATTTCATTCTTCTCTTGCTTTCTTCTCCTTCTTCTTTTTCATCATCATCTTCATCATCTTCATCTTCATCTTCTTCTTCTTGTATCAACGTTGCATCATCATCATCATCTTCTTCCATCGACGCTTTTATATCTTCTTTTTCTATTTTCATCCTTTTTTGTCCTCGTTTGCTGCTTCTTGGTCTTCTTCTTCTACTTCTTAATCCTTTTTCCGCTGCCACTACAAGTCCTTCTTGTTGCCGCATTTTTCTTCTATCACTACATCAGTAACTACTCAACTTCAAAAGTATAACTCTTTTCTTTTCTTCTTATCAATTTATGAGTGATTATATTTATTAAGCCTAATTCTTGTTTAGTGATAATATTTATTAAACGTAAATTTTGTGTACAAATGGTAAGCAATAAAAAAGAAGACTATAAAAAAGAAGACTATTAAAGGAGAATCATCAAAGAAGATAAAAACTCAAAAGGGAGAACAAAGAAAACTAAAACTGAAAGTATAAACAAACATGTGATAGACAGTGATAGTATCAGTGATGGAATATTTTTAATGCCTATCACAGATTGAAACTAATAGTAGTCTATCAATGTCTATATGTGGCAGCGGTCTATCACTGTCTATCTATGGCAGATATTGAAAGTGTTCTATCCCTATTTATGATTGATATATTTTCATTATTATATTTTGATTGTTTGCTTGATAGAGAGTGATAGAGATGTTTACATTATTATATTTTGATCGTTTGTTATTATATTTTGATCGTTTGTTTGTTATTATATTTTGATCGTTTGTTTGTTTGCTCAATGATAGATATATTTTATTAGATATATTTGGTGGGGGCTAGTTATTGGATTATATACATGGTTGGTTGGTTTGGTATTTTGATATTTGTTTTTTCTGGAGTTTAGTTTGATTGATTTCATAGTTTCAATTAATAAAAAAGTACATATATAGAATTGATAAAGAAGTACATATATAGACAGTGATACTGTATCGAGTTAGAGAGAAGTTTTTTTTTATCAATGTCTATCAGATAGACAGTGATAGACTATTATCAGTGTCTATCATAGATAGATATTGAAAAGTAGTATATGACTGTCTATCAATGATAGATTGTGATATACCATTATTAGTTCTTTCTATCACTAGATAGAGATAGCTATGTTTTTTCCATTATTTATTATTTATTGATATCTTGATTGTTTGTGTTATATATATTTCGATGAGGGCTACTTATTGCTTAGTGATACATATATTTTTTAACGACTCGACCCCCTAGGACTTAAGATAGACCGTTACTAAAATACATGCATGCATGACACTTAAAACGACACTCTTTTATGCTAAATAGACAAGAGAAGTTCAAAAGTCATTTATTAAATGCAATTGTTAAAACAATAATAAGGTACCAATGATTCGTAAAGACTATTAAAAGTATAAAAAAAACAATCATTCATAATAAGTTTCAAACAGTAAAACTAAACATTAAGGGAAAAATAAGGACTCTAAATTTCATGATGCGGAAACATAAAAACTAGTCCTAGTGGCACGATCATGATCTTCGCTGCGCCATCGCCGGTATATCTCTACCCTTACCTGAAACATCAACATAAGAAAGAATGAGCATGAAATACTCAGTAAGTAACCCCACGATTGGGGTCAGGCTAGGCATCTACGTCCTTTATATACCCACCTATGGCACATATACACACATGAAACAGGTAAGAGACTGAGTCCTATCCTATTGTAGTTAAGTATACCCACTACCTCTGGTGAATCCCAAAGGAGACACAAACTGGTGAATCCCGAAGGAGACACAAACTGGTGAATCCCGAAGGAGACACAAACTGGTGAATCCCGAAGGAGACACAAAACTGGTGAATCCCGAAGTAAACACAAAACTGGTGAATCCCGAAGGAAACACAAAACTGGTGAATCCCGAAGGAAACACAAAACTGGTGAATCCCGAAGGAAACACAAAACTGGTGAATCCCGAAGGAAACACAAACTGGTGAATCCCGAAGGAAACACAAACTGGTGAGCATCTAACTAATTAGTGAGGACATTCACACAGTCTCAACATTCAAAAATCAACATCGTACGAATCTATGACATACATGTAATCCTCGATACCATGGCTCTACCACATACACATAATCCTCAACAACATATTCTACAACATTCATGTATACCTTAACATTATAGTTCCACAACATACAAGTATGTCTCAACATCAGTAGATCAGATACCAACATATGGAAACACATACCACCTCATACTAATAATCAAGTGCCTAGGTGTATAGTAAACAAATCAGAACTCGTGCCAGAACATACTTTGATTCAGGTCATACTATCAATCAACATGCTAACATTTACCATAACATATACTCATCATGCTAGCATACAACTAAAGCCTGGCCCGTGGGCAGTTCCAGTGGTAAGATTACTTACCTCGAAGTCAAAATTATGTCTAAGCGACAAGCAAATTAATCTTCCTCCTAGGTTAGATGGATCTTGAATTAGGCCTAAACATAATCCAAATTGCAATTAATAAAAGAGCCTTCCAATAACCAAATTAGCCAAATAATTCCCAATAATCTTACCCAAAAGCTTGTCGAAACCACAACCAAATCCTCTTGACAACACACTTTTAACTTCAATACTTCTCCAAAACTTGATTTTTAAAGCCCAAACAAATATGTGTCAATAGATTGAAGCATAATATCATTAGCCAATAAATCCAATTAAAAAAAATGGCACAATCTTACCCAAATCCACAAGTTCCGACGACCCTTACTGTTGGCAGCATAAACGACGAGATACGACGGATTTGAAGCACCCCTGCGTGACTGACGGCGAGCGACCTGGCCGTCGGGTTGTGAATCTTCAGATCTGGGCGCGAGTGATTATGGAATCTTGAGACTCTGGGCGACGACTGTAATCTACGGAGACCAGCACGGGTTGGCGAGTGATACCGTCGGGGTTTGATGATCAGAGACGTGGCTGATCTCGTGAATTGAGTGGCGGTGACTGCTTTGTGGCCCAGACGACTGAAGGGAGTCGAGTCGACTTAGGAGGCACGCAGCTGAACAGATGCTCGTGGTCAGAAGAGGGAGCGCGACGTTCGTGGGTTTGGACGGAGGCGGCGTGCGGTTGAGAGGAAAGAAGAAAGAAAAATTAGGGATGGTGGTGTTGCCGTGCGATGCGAGGAAGAAGAAGGAGAAGGGTTGGTGGGGGGTTTTAACAAAAAAAAATAAAATAAATGTAATAACTAAAAAAGAAGGTATAATTATAATAAATTCTTTCCGTTTTGAAAGGAAAATTAATTTCTGCCATAACTTTCACATTGAAATTAAAAAATAAATAATTTTTCGCCAAACTTAAATTCCCGCATTTATACTTGAGATCCAAAATGAATTACCAAATAATAACGTTACTGAAATTACATTATTATAAAAAAATGTGCTGGGTGTTACATATTTTTTCTTCTTATATATGTTTGGCCCGATTGTATATGTTTTGAGGTTTGGTTGTTTGGCTAAGGGCTACTTATTGAATTGTATATGATTTGATACTTGTTTTGTTTATACTTGATAGACAGTGATAGACACTATCATTGTCTATCACTTTTGTTTTGATATTTGTTTTCCTTGTACGATTTATTTCATGCTTTAGTATATAAAGGAGTACTTGATAGATAGTGATAGACACTATCACTGTCTAGACTTCTATCACTATTTATCGTTGATAGATAGAAATAGTCTCTACCAATATTCATTGAATGATAATAGTGAGTGATAGTCAATGATAGAATCTAGCATTGTTGTCTAGCAGTAATGGAAATATATCACTTGCTTATTGCTGATAGTTGTATGTTTAAATAGGTGGAACAGGAACATGAACATCAAATAATAATGCAAGTCCAGAACAAGGCTTTGAAGATAACAATATGCACCTCATTAGATTTAATACAAACTTTAAAGAAGCAATTAGATGAAAGAAATTTAAATAGTTTGAGAAATGATCCTTTCGGCCACTTTCTAAATCTAAAAATCAAGAAAATGCCCACAAAATTCACAAACTATCTTCTAAGAAAACAATGCATAAAAAAGAAGTTTGTCTTGGCTTTTATCTTTATTGGGCATATAACAGAATTTGGATTAAAAGAATTTTGCTTAATCACAGATTTAAATAATACTCAACTACCTCCCATTGATTTAGAAGAAAAAGATCAAATCTCTAAACTTAGGGAAAGAGTCTTTAAGAATGATGATTCGATTTATAGAAAAGACATTGAAAGAAGCTTTAAGTTCTTACACGATTATGAAAGTGACAATGTTAACAAATCTATCATTGTCTATCATTGGTAGATAGACAGTGATAGATATCTATCACTGCCCATCAATGATGGACAATATATTGGGATTGGTGTCCTAATTCTCCCAAAATCTCATAGTTTGTAAACAATTTGTACACATTGTTTATTAATAAAATAAGAGTTATTTTATTTGCATTTACTCATATCCAATAAACTAAGATCCGTGGTTATTTCATGTAAACTTAAGCATGTATGTGAGACATATAAGTGGATCATGCCTTAAGTAATAACCTAAATATGGTATGTAGTATAAGGATAAAGGAGGGATACCTTATCCTGGTGACACTACGGATACGACCCACTTTGTAGAGGTTTATAAGTGTTGTGAACTACTACAGATGGTCTGATCTTGACCATTCATGCAGAGACATGCAAGCGGGGGTGTCATATACAAAGAATTTGTATAAGACCGAACCACGAGATGATTAGTATCTTTATATAACGTCGTTGTTAATTGAGACTTACATTTCACTAAAACAACCATAGGTAATATGACTTTAATCCTGAGTGTTTTAGGAACTCTTGTGTATGAGGGTGGTCATTTGATTAGTATGGGTTAGAGTGCCAAGATTGCCAACTCAATAAGCCTACCTTTTTGGGGATTTGTCTGATTGAGGAGTTGGGAATTTAGTTATATAAGATGGAATTCACTCCTTCCCCAAAGCAAGGGTAAGTAGATAAATTGCTCCCTTAAGGGCTGATTCCAGGTTTTGAACATAGTGGCCACATCCTCTCTTTGGAAAGAAGAACTCAGTCATAGTAGGAATATGACTTATTGTTCATTAGAGGAATCAGTTGTATTTAAGGAGTTAGATGTAACTATAAGGGCAAAATAAATTGGTCTAGCTATACTTATGAGCGATTTGTGAAGGGTTATCGCACTGTTGATTAGTTGATATGGACACAGAAATATATCTGTAGTGAGAAGAGTGCAGCTGTTGGTCTTTAGTGGAGTGCCCGATAGTTAATAGATGATGGATTTCGTGGCTAAAGAGTTTAGTCAGTTATTCATGTATCGTTGGAGCTTCAAGCTACAGGTCCATAAGGTCCCTTTGGTAGCTCAATGAGTTCAAGTTGAGAATAATATTTTGGGATTAGTTTGAAGTGTTCAAATTAACAAGAGAAAATTCAATTATATATGATATAATTGGTGTGATATATGAGATACATCAAGTGGAAGAACTAACGTAAATATGATTTACATTAAGTACAATAAAATGAAAAAGAACTATAGTTTATATGTTTCATGAGATGAAATATTAAAACTATAGGTTATAAATATAATATGGTAAGTTGGTTATCATGTTTATTTATAATATATTAATTATATGATAATTAATTCTTTTTCTCTAATAACCGATTGAGTGGGAGGTTATTGAAAGTTTTATGGTAACCGTGAGATAAAAGAAAAATTGTTTTCCTAAATTTAGAAGTTGCTTCATTCGGAAAGTTCTCACGGAGACAAGCTATCAAGTGAAAGAGTTTCACTAAGCGATAACATTGAAAGACTACACGATCAGCTAAGCGATCGCTTAGAGTTGACTATACGATAGTCATTCAGCTAATCGTTTCTACACAATCAAGTGGCTAAGTCTATACAATAGACTACTGTTTACTAAATGTCGAGCACATTGTCTATGCGATAAACCAGCTTCTTATCTCCCACTTGCTCGATCGTTTACTCGATTGTAGACCTCCAGTCTCTTCCTCAAGACAAGATCATACACAGCCGTAAACTCCTGGATTCTTATACCGAGAATACCAAGGTAACCATTGTGGTGGTGTCCTTACTTAGTTCGTGAATCGAGTGAGACTCGATTGGGTCTGAGGAGTTGTTGGCTATTCGTGTTGTTCGTGTGGTGATCATTGTGTTCGAGTGTTGCTGTCTGTAGACGCATTGTAGATTGTTCGAGGGATTCTTGAAGAATGGTTCTTCAAAGATATGCATCCTCTATCCCTTGTATCATTGTATAGCATGCTGTAATTTCTGTATATGCATGACTTGTATGTTTCCATTTAAGTTTGTAATTGTTTGTGTTCAATTCGAATGGAATTTAGAACGATCCCTTCCACTGCTCATGGAAACCCTCATGTTAGATTTCCTTCACAATGATGCACAACTATCACTAATAAATAGTGATAGATGTCTATCACAATATATCTACGATTGACAGTGATATAAATTTTATAAGAAGAATATTTCGTTTGTAGTAATACCTGGATTTATTTCTTTTGACCTTTCAAAAATTGTGGAATCAAGCTATATGACTCATCTGCATCACCATTTAATGATCTTAATATGTTTTTTTTTGCTCTCCAAGCTTTTTGATAACTAATATTAACACTAAGCTTAGTACGAGTCTTATGAACAATATCTCTAGGAAGAGAGTGATAAATAGAGATAAACCTAAAACCATCTTTCAAGTAGCTTCCAACTACAGATGAAAAAGCTTGCCTATGGCAACTTTGAGTTGTATACATTAAACTATTATGGTCAGAAATGTACTTTCTAAGCATCAATAACTCACTCTTCTTGCACCAAGATGCCTGAACATACCATTGATAGCCTTCTTACAAACATTTCAACTTAAGTGACTTTGAATTTGATAGTGTAGTCTTGAATTGAAAATTCTCATTCACTATTATTACATAAAAACACTTGCACAATATTTCTTTACTTCTAAATACATCTTTTCCCTTCAAATTATCATTAAAATCAACATCTCATATAACTTGATCATTTGAAGAACTAGAAGAATCTAAACATAGCAATCTACTACCACCTCCCCCACTAACGCCACTATAAGATCCTTCTACATAATGATGGCAAACATGAGCAACTAAAGGATGCCTAGTCCCTGAATATTTAGCCAAAGACAAATACTAACTAACATGCTTATCTTGTTTTATCTGAAATACAGATTAAATATTAGTTTGACCAAAATCCAATAATACTGATAAATCTACAGAAACATCCAACTGAATTTCACCCACTATCAAACTAACTAAACTATTGAAGTCTATCATATCATCAACAAAAACTCTAGCAACACTATAATTCTCCTAATAATTACAATGAGTCCATTGCCCACCATAAAAAACAACTACAGGAACACTAACCATGGTATCAAATTACTGTAAAAAAAGAAAAAAGAAAAAAAGGAAAATAAGATTGTATAAAAAAATATTAATGTATATAGCACGATAACTTTATATAAGTGATAGACAATGATAGAGTTCAATCACAGTCTATCATTGATGATAGAGCTCAATCACTGTTATCACTGGTAGATAGTGATAGAGATCTATCACTGTCTATCAGTGGTAGAGAAATGTTCACATCCATACATATTCACACCAAGAACTATCTATCTGCACAACAACAAATAAAAAACAAAGAAGAATAAAAAAATAGAAAAGATTGAAAAGAAGACATACAACAAAATTGATAAAATTCTAAGATTCAACTACAGGAACATTAACCATGGTATCAAGTTATTGCAAAAAAAAAAAGGAAAAAAAGATTGTATAAGAAAATATTAATATGTATATAGCTCTATAACTTTATATAAGTTTGACTGTGATCGAGCTTTATTACTATCTATCAGTGATAGATTGTGATAGAGCTCCATCACTTTCTATCAATAGTGATAGAGCTCCATCACTGTATATCAATGATAGCCAATGATAGAGCTCTATCATTGTGTATTATTGATAGAAAGTAATAGATTTTTATCATTGTCTATCAGTGGTAGAGAAATATTCACATCCATACATATTCACACAAAAAACTATCAATATGCACAACAAAAAATAAAAAAACAAAGAATAATAAAAATTAAGAAAAGATTGAAAAGAGCACAAATATAATACCCAAATTGATAGAATTCTAAGATTCTGAAAAACCTAGAAAAGAGGAAGAAGAAGAAGAAGAAAGCCTACATTATACCGATGATTTGAAACCCTAGAAGAGAATGAGAAGAAGAAGAAGAAGTGGAAGAAGAAGAAGAAGAAGAAGAAGAGAAGGAGAAGAAGAGAAGAGAAGAATGCCAACGTAATGAAGTCGCTGGACAGAAGAAAAGAAACCGTGCGTGAGAGAAGAATCCCTTATCAACGATCGATGAAGGATAACGTGCTCGAGGAACCACAGTGCCGTGGACGAGGAAGAAGTTATAGACGAATGCGTGCAGAAAATCAAAGAAGAAAATCGAGGAAGAACCATATGAAGGAAATAAGACATGAGGATTTCCATGAGCAACGGAATGATCGTTCCAAATTTCATTCATATATGAACATTAATAATTACAATCAAGAAACGGAAACATACAGGCTATGCACAAAACGAAATTACAACATGCTTTTCTATAAGATCAAGGGATAAAATACACATACCTTTGAAGACTCATCTTCAACACCCTTGATCCGAACGCTCGAACAATCAGCAAGATTGCAAATGCGAACGCTCAAACTCAACGATCTCCAAGATCATGAACAATCAACAACCACCACATGAACATCGAACTCAACGAACGACCTCTAAATGACCTCGAACTATGTCGAGTTGAGTACGACACCACCACAATGACTACCTTGGTATTCCCAGTGGGAGAATCCAGAAGTGTGGGCTCTGTATGGACTTGGTTAGAGGACGAGACCGGAGGAACAATTGTGTAAACGATTGAGTAAATGGGAGATGACAAGGTCTATCGTATAGACGATGCCCAATCGTTTAGAAGAAGCTCCGCGATCGTTTAGCAAAAGCTCCACAATCGTTTAGTTATCGACAAGTTGAGTGAACTATCGTATAGTATCACTCCATGATCGTCTAGTCTCTCTTCAGCTATCGTTTAGTAAATCTTATTCACTTGACAGCCAACCATGAGAACTTCCTAGAATAGAAACTCTCAATTCAGCTTCCCAAATTTAGGAAAAATATTTTTCCTTTTATCTCACGGTTATTATGAAACCACCAATAACCTCCCACTCAATTGGTTATTAGAGAAAAAGATATAATTATCCAGTAATTAATATTATTGTAAATATATATATGATAACCAACTTATCATACTATATTTATAACTTATAGTTTTAATATTTCATCTCATGAAACATATAAACCATAACTATTTTTCCATTTCATGGTACTTAATGTAAATCTCATTTACATTAAACCTCTACTTGATGTATCTCATACACCACACCGATCATATCATATATAATCAAATTACCTCTCGTCAATTTGAACATTTGAAATCAATACCTAGAACTGATTCTCAACTTGAATCCAATTGAGCTACCAAGGGATCTTATGGACCTGTAGCTGGAAGGTATGTGAATAACTGACTAAACTCTTTAGTTACGGGATCTACCATCTGTTAACTACCAGACACTCCACTAAAGACCGACAACTGAACTCTCCTTACTATAGATATATTATGTGTCCATATCAACTAATCAACAGCGTGATAACCCTTCACAGATCGCTCGTAAATACAGTTGGGCCAATAACCATTATGCCCCTATAGTTACATGTAACTCCTTAAGTACCACTGATCCCTATAATGAATATAAGTCATGGTTCTATCTTCCAAAGAGAAGTTGTGGCCACTATGTTCAACCCCCGAAATCAGCCCTTAAGGGAGCAATCTATCTACTTACCTCTGCTTCGGGGAAGGAGTGAATTCCATCTTGTGTAATTGAGTTTCAACTCCCAAATCAGACAAGTCCCCAAAAAGGTAGGCATGTTGAGTTAACAATCTGGTCACTTTCACCCATACTAATTAAAGGACCACACTCAAAGGTAGGAGTTCCCAAAACACTTAGGATTGAGGTCATGTCACCTATGGTCGTTTAGGTGAGATGTAAGTCTCCAGTATCAACGATGTTATATACAGAGACTAATCATCTCGTGGTCCGGTCTTATACAAACTCTTTGTATAGGACACCCCCACTCGCATGTCTCCACATGAATGGTCAGGATCTACCATCTGTAGTAGTTCACAACACTTTTAAACCTCTACAAAGTGGGCCGTATTCGTAGTGTCACTAGGATCAGGTATCCCACCTTAATCCTTATACTACAGACCTATTTAGGTTATCACTTAAGGCATGATCCACTTGTAATCTCATATACATGCTTAAGTTTACATACAATAACCATGGAGCTTTGTTTATTGGATATCAGTAAATGCCAGAATAAAATAACTCTTATTTTATTCATAACAATGTGTATATATATTACAAACTACAAGACTCCCCGAGAATTAGGACACCAATCCCAACACCGTAGACCTACGCGCGCACAAATTCAAAGGAAAAAATCGAGGAAAAAGTCATACCGTGTTTGAGGAAGAACATCGTCGATGAGGAAGAACGCCGAGGAAGAAGCCTAGACGATGAGGAAGAACGACGAGGAAGAAGCCGTAGACAATGAAGGGAAAGACGCACATGGAGTTCAAATCGCAAGGATATTTTAAGAAATTTGAAAAAAGGAAAACTTGACTTCCATTTGACAATTTTTTTGCTATAGATTGTAAATACTTTAACTTTTTTTCTATTTATAAGAATTACTCCTTTAATTTATATTTTTATTTAATTGTTGTTATTAACTATCATTAAGAAAAATTGACAAAATATGCTTATTAATTGTCCAATATGTTCAATTTAAGCTTAATCAACTGATTGATCAAGATATATACTCTCGACCAAAAAGATTAGAGTCTAAATCTTCTACCAACCTTAAAAATGATAATTGATTGTCGTTATGTTAAACCTTTGATGTACACAATACAATTGATGGACTCTAGACTAGAGAAAGAAGATACTAAGGTGAGATATTTGTCGAAATTAATGAATTTTGGAATTTTTATTTGAATAATAATTTTGTACAAATTGATTTAGGGTGTGTTTGAAATGCATTTTCAAGGGTTTAATTTAAAAAATAAGTCATTTTTTTAAAAAAATTAGAGTGTTACAATCACTCAAAATAACTTTTGAAGAGTATTTTCAACAAATTGTAAAAAATGTTTAAATAAAAATAAGTTTTTTAAAAACATTTTTTTCATGAGTCAATCTAACTAGACCATTATTTGTGGTTTATTTTGCACATGTATTTATCTGATCCCGATTTCATTGAATCCAATGAGATTTGTAAAATTGTCGTATTTTCTGAAATTAGTAGATGAATACATATATAAAAAAAAAAAAAGAAAAAGAAAGAAAAACCCTAAAACCTTCACACAAACGGATCCAGGTTAAAAGTTCAAGTTTGGGATGAAAATTGTTGTTGTTGTTGTATTTTTTTTTTTAAAAAAGAAAAAGAAAAAGAAAAAAACATTTGGGTCCTTGTACTGATTTAGTCACTAAATTTAAATTTTCTAATGATTTTGTCTTTTGTTTTTTCAGTTCAATTTTGTTTATTTTGTCTTTTGTTTTTTTAGTTCAATTTTGTTTGTGAAGAACTATAGTATGTGACAGTTTGATCTCTGAAATTAAAACTGGTACTAATTTTGTATTTTTGTCAACATAAGGTGTCTATTTTTAGTATATAACAATTTAGTATTTGAAATTTAAAATTGCAGTTCATCACTAAAAACCTCATTTGATAACTATTTGTCTTTTTTCTTTTAGTCTTTGAAACTTAGACTTATGAAGACTATTTGGGCATATCGATTTCTTTGTTTCATTGACTACATTTTAGTGTGTTTTTAAAATCCAAATCAAGTTTGAAAACTAAAACTCTAGTTGGTAACCATTTGGTTTTTTGTTTTTTAAAATTAAGCTTATTGACACTACTTCTACATTCAATTTTTTTTTTGTTATATTCCTTTTACCAATGGTTTAAAAAACAAAGTTAAAATTTGAAAACTAAAAAAATAGCTTTTAAAAACTTGTCTTTGTTTTTAAAATTTGATTAAGAATCCAACCATTGTAACTATCATAAGAAATGAGAGGAAATAGACTTAATTTCAAAAACCAAGAACAAAAAATGAAATGATTACTAAACGATACCTAAATTAACATAATTTTTATAAACTTATTTTTGTATTTAGAATTAGTCTAGGAACTCAAGCATTTATGTAGGAAGATGAAAATCTTGATTAAAAATTACGAAAAAACAAACCTAAGTTTTGGAAATCATAAACAAAAAGCAAATAGTTATCTACTGAGCCAAAGTGATTTATCTTCCTAGATAAGAAACTCCACAACAAATCAACAAGAACTTTTTTCAATAAGAAGACTAGATTGTTACATAAAGTTATGAGTATTAATCGTAGCAAAATTTCAAAGGTAAAACACTTTTTGTCTCTAAATTCTTATGAAATAACAATTTAGTTTTTAAATAAAAGTTCGTATTGATTTAGTTTATGTACTTTCAAATTTGTAACAATTAACTCATTGAGTTTTAATAAATAACAATTTAGTCAATGTACTTTAAAGTTTGTAATGATTAAGTCCTTATTGTGAAAAATTCCATCAAACTTAAGTATCGATTTTTATTTTGCAACTACTTAGTCTTTATAGTATGTAAATAAATTCAATTATGATCAGTTTATCAATCTATACGTGTAAGAAATTTTATTAAATCATACTAATATTTTTTCTCGATGGCATAAAATCATTATTTATTAAAGTTCAATAATTAAATTGCTATAAAGTCATAAATGTTATAAACTAAAACTCATAAACTAAATTGTATTTTCATAAACGATAAATATTTTGAAACCTAAATTAAAAAGACAACTTAGAACTAAAAGGTCATCCTCCCAACATTTCATTGACCAAATAGACGCCTATTCCAAGTTCAAGTTCTATAACTCTTCTCCCAATAGCTTGTTTACAACAACCAACGACTATGAGAACAAGATTCTGTTTGAACCCACAGACATCTAAATAAATAACGCCGCAGGCCGCACATCAAAAGCCGACATCCCCTGTTTTTGGCGGCCGCTTTCTGAATTGCATTAAAAAAGGAAAAACCTTTCCCCTTTCCCCACCTCCCCCTTTCTGAATTTGATCTCCCAGTTTAAGCAACACCCGCTCCTTCATACGTCTCTCACACCTTACACCTTAAACCCCATTAATGGCGGACATCCCCACCTCACTCTGCTTTTACAACTCTACCCCTCCATGTTTAGCTGTATCCTCTGTTTTCTCATTCCTTCTCTTTTCTTTCTTCATCGAAATCTGCACCGACTTCATACAACATCGCTAACTTAGTCAACCAGGTACCAGACAAGAAGATACTATTGTTTGACTCATCGAAACCATTTTGGTTACACGTGTGCTCATACCATTCCTTTTAGATTCTTTGTAAATGCTTTTTATATATTCCCCATTTTAAGCTAACCTCAGAAAGAAAGTGAACAGCCATGAAAGGTGGTGCTTTTCACAGATTCTCCCTCTGTTTTCTCCTTGCATGTTTTCTTGGTAATGTTAACTCTTCTTTTCTTTGATCTTTTGATCCATAATCTATTCTATTGCATCTTCTTGCCCGTCTGGTTTACATTTATACCCACCAATTTTTTTTTTCTCTTTTGTGGAATTCAGAATTCAAGTTGGTTCATTTGAGAGTTGTTCAGGCAGCTGCAAGAGAAAAAAGAAATGGGATTTCTGGGATGTCGCTTCAATCTTCTAATAGTGGTAAGAAACTCATTCTTACTATGAAAATAAAAAATGTTGTTCTTTACTCATATACCATGAATCTCATTCTAAATAGGTAAAGAGATGAATCGAATTGGTTCAGAATGTTCAAAAGACGATGTCATTATATTTCAAGGCCAAACAACTCCACTTCCAGATGGGATTCCAACATACATAGTTCAGATCTTGAATTCATGTGCTTCAGACTGCAGCATCTCCAACATTCACATGAAATGTGGGTGGTTCAGCTCAGCCAGATTGGTGAATCCAAGAATTTTTAGGCGAGTCAGTTATGATGACTGCCTTGTCGACAATGGCCAGGCTCTTGGTCCTGGTCAAACTCTGTCTTTTCAATATGCTAACACTTTCCCGTACCCTCTTTCAGTATCTTCTGTAACTTGTTCTTCTTAACTTAAGTAAGTGTTTGAACAAACAGCCCATGTGGAATGGAACCTTAAGAATTGTCTATGATCATTTAGTTTTCTATCCATCTTCTAGATGATATATAATATTATGGTTGACATGAATCCATATTCTTCCCACATATCATTTGATCATCATCAAGTTCAGTTTCCAAAGATCTAATCTTCTGAGCAGAATCTCTTACACTCTACTCTCAGTCAATTCTCAGATATTTGTGTAAAAAACATGTATTTTATTCCATTATGACAAGTCATTCATTTATACACAAAGCTAGAGGTTTTTTTCATAGTAACTAATAAGAGTTAGATTTTTGTAACCATTTATTGTTAGAGAATCAGTTTGACACATTTCATTTCATTTCATATCCACGAAGGATCAGCTTGCGTATTTATTCACGACAACACTATCTTGTAATTTCTCTCCAATGGTACAAAATTGTCAGCCACGTTATAGTAACCTCCCCTTGAACAGTTTCTCCTGCTCAAGCCTCAGTCTTAGTTTGAGGGGGTATGTTATTAGGCCAGTAATAGAGTCTTTTACTTATTGCTGTGAAGCTCTATTAAACCAAGCAATGGAATAAATAAAGAAACCACGGAGCTTTGCTCATTCTCTTCCTTAGTTCCTTTAGTAACAAGCAAAACATAACCTTCCAAATCTTTATACGTATAATCTTGGAGTTAAGAGAAAATATTGAAATCACTTTCTAACATATGGTTTAGTGGATGGTGGCCTCATTCAATCAACCACGAATGATTTGATTTATGGGATTTCTCGAACTCATTATTTTATGAAAAAGTAAGTAACATAGCCATTGCAGACACAATGGTATTGAATATTAAACTTAGCACAATGAAATGTTAAACATTCTGATATGTATGGAGGCAATTGCAAGAAAACAAGGTTGAACTTCATATGATGGGTCAATAAGAATAATCATAAGAAAACTCAGTGACACCAACCATAGCAGAAAGAACTTGAGAGATAATAAAAATGGCACCTCCAAAAATAACCAAAACAAGAACAGCAGTAATGGGGTTCTTCAGCAGTTCCAAAATAGGAAGAAGAATAGTGTAAATAGCACCAGTACTCACAGTAAGGGCGTAAATTGCATATCTTCTAACATTGTCCCAAAATTCCTCCACCAACGGGCCTTCAGGGCCCAAAGCCAAAGCCCTTTCGCCGTCGCAACCAATCAGAAACAGGGCAACGCCCACCGAGACGGCTCCGATGATCAGAAACCTTGATTTCCCACTTGGAGTTGCTTCGATTGTCCTGAAATCCGACGGGTGAGGGATTTTTAGGGGTTTGGCGGAAGATTGCGGCGGCGCAGAGGAAGCGAGTGGCCGGAAAGGGGTTCGGAGAGGGGAAATGGCGTTGATTGGAAATGGAGGAGGAGAAATAAGTGGGATTTTGAAAGTGGGGAAGAATGGAGTTGTAAAAGAAGTGGCCATTGTTGATGAGTTTGTGGATGGAGGTGGAGATCAGGCCATGGTGGGTTTGAAATTTGAAGAAGGGATGTTGCTGTGTTATCCAGAGTTTTGAAGAGGGGATTAAAATATATGTGATTAATAGAGGATTAGTATGTTAATAAGGTAAGTTAAAGAGGTGAAGACCTTATCGTTTCAATTCTAAATTGGGGATTTATGGCTGAGAGTGAGAAGAGTGGTGGCCGATCATTTTGGAACTTTAATATTTGGATAATTGGAGCTGTACAGTGTACGAAGCTACTTTTCAAAATAAAATAAATTGGGTCTCAAATTCAATACATGACTACGAAATTGGGCTTGTGATAGGTAAGGTCCAATATATTAATGGGCCACTGATTTAGCCTATAATGGCCAATATTTATCCCTTGATGCATCATTTTTTAAGATGGTAAAAAACAATATTAATTTAATGTTTTTTCGAGAAAAAAAAAAAAAGAAAAAAAATTGTCACATGGACTCAAACGCTATATGAATTTTTGGGGAAAGATTTTTTACCCACTAGCTTTAAAAGGAAACCAAAATTTATTTTTAATGTTTATTTTGTTTCTTATATATTACTTTTCTACAAAAATACATTTTCGTTATTATATTGTGAAGAGTAATTTAAAATGGTTTTTGAGTTAATTCGCCCTTAATTAAACTAATAGAAAAGTGACATGATATGTTATAATTGGCTTCCAATTAAACCATCATAAATTGGAGGGGAAAAAAAAAACTAATGTGCTTATTATTATAGGACTGTTTGGGATTGCTTTTGAAATCCTAAAAATCTATTTTAGGAGAATCTTAATCGTTTGGACTATTTAGTAAAACAACTTATTTATTAATCTACCTAGAATCACTTTTAAAATTATTCTAACGTGCAAAAGTTATTTGATAAAACTTTTAGACGATTTTAGCTTTCTTAAAAACTTGGTATCTTCCCTTACCCATCTTGAGTTTTCATTTCATTAATTTATTTTCTCACATTTATTCCATATTTTAATTGGTTCAAATTCTTATAACAATTTTTTTTAAAACAATTATTTCATAATTTCTTTTAGTTATGGTTGCAATTCAAATCATATATATTTTCAAATAATATATAACTATATTACACTAATTTAGTATTAATTTACTAAACATCTTAATTAATTTTTTCTAATTTAAAATTAAAGTAACCAAACACTCTTGTACTTCTACGACTGATTTTTTTATAAGCACAACTACCAACAATTATTTTAAAAGCTACAACAATCGTAAACAAAACATATGTTTCTCTTAAAGTCTTTTTTTTCCTTGAATAAAAAAATTAAGATTGTGTTTATTCAAGATTAAACAACTTTAATTTAATGTTGGTGTTGCGATCAAAGTCTCATATATTGGTTGGATAAAAGGAAGATTTATTGATAGTGAATGAGATGAACAACCACTACAAGAAAACACTAATTTCCCGATGCTTAAAATCATCAGAAAATGGTAAAAACATGTCGAATTACTTAGATCTAAAATAATAACATCACATCAAAATAGTGCTAGTTGATTAGAGTTACTTCGGAAACAAAAAAAGTAAAATAGATTTTTGTTATTCTATCAATTCCAATAAAATGCAACGAGATCTAGTATGAATTGGCGATCAGAACGTATATGGATAGAATTTATAAGGGGATCTCGAAAAACCAGCAATTTCTGGGCTTTTATCTTTTTTTTTTTAGGTTCATTAGGGTTTTTATTGGTTGGAACTTCCAATTATCTTGGTAGGGATTTGATATCTTTATTTCCGTCTCAGCAAAAACGGGAGATCCACTCCGGATGACAAACCAGGTGTCAGAAGTTTGGTTGAGATATAGCCGTTGGGAAAACATCTCCCAATGCAACAATATATACCGTCGGGAGTTAGTATATCTACTGACTTTTGATATATTGCATCGGGAGTTCAATTCAAAAATTGAGTTTCTGAATTTGAACTCTCGACAGCTTCCTGGCCATTGGGAGATCTAAGAACTCCCAACATTTTGTATTGGGAGATAGTCATTTTTTTTAATTTTTATTTTTTTTAATTTGATATGAATAACTTAAAATGTATAATATTATTAAGCAAATAAAAACTATTCACATAAGGAATAAAACAAACAAACAAACAAAGTCGATAGTAATCTTTATTACACAAAAGAAAGAAAATTTGGCAAAATGATCTATAAAAAAATATGTCTTGACAAATACATAGAAGAAAGAACTCTCAACAACATTTTCAATATAGTGTCTCCAACAATATTTCCAACATCATCCCCAAACAACTACAAAACAAACAAAAACCATAAGGTAAATCTTACAGTCCTACAAAACAAAGAAAATCCTACAATCCTACAGTTCTACAAAACAAAGAAAATCAATACACTTTCAAGGCTACATGTTCTCAACTTTAAATCTCCACAAACACACAAAAACCACAAGTTGAATTCCAAAAGAAAGATATTAATCTCAACCCATCCCACACAATATTCAAACTTCATAAACCTCTACAAACATATATAAAGACTCCACAAACACACAAAACTCTCTAAAACACATTAAAATCCAGTTATTTGGCTACCATAACTGCAAGATAGTCAACAATTCATTATCATAAAATTAATAGTAAAATATAACTATTTTTCTACTATAATTGCATGATAGCAACTAGGGGTGATCATCGGTTGGTCGGAATCGTTTTTTCGACCAGACCGACCCCGAACCAACCAGGATCAGTTTGGAATATATCCAAACAGGTCTTGCCCGACAAATGAACGAAAACACAACCGGCCGACCGGTCAGTCGGTCGGTCGGTTTTGTCGGGTTAGAGTTATACTTTTTTTTTTTTTGTCTTTTTTCTTCCTTTAAAAGAAATTATATTTATTTATTAAAATTCTAAGAAAAATTGTAATTATAAATTATAAATTGTTATAAATTTTTTTGGCTATGGTAGAAGTCGTTATAAATAGTAATTTTTAATAATAAAAAAAACCAATTATTTATTAACTTCCTTATCAATCATGTTTAGTTTTTCTCTTTTAATTTGTGATTGTGAGTCAAAATTCAAGATACTATTTCACATTTTATTATTTTAATACTTATGGAATAGAGCTAGCCTAGAGGTATTAAAAATAAGATATTGTTGATATGATTTGATTTGACAACCCTTAATATTTAACAATTAACATGTACATTGTTTGGGATTGTGTCTTGATTCGCTTAATTGCTTAAAGAACATTTAATACATATTACATATATAATTGAAAACAAAGCTAGTATGAGAGTCGAGAGTGTACGTCACAAATAGAAATGTCACATGACACATGGTCACACTCACATACAATACAATCAAACTAGAAATTACAATATAAAGTCAATTGTCAAATACAACCCAATTACAATAAAACATAAAGTCAATTGTAAAATATAACCCAATTACAATAAAATCAAATGATAAATGCTTAATCGTTTACGGACAACTTTGCAAAATCTGGAAGGTCTTGAATGTCTTTTTCATTGTCCATAACCGCTCTGAATCCTATATAACTAAGATTAAGAAGAGAAAGACAACCTCATTAAAATCTAACAAGTTATAACTACAAAATACAAATGATGAATAAATACCTTCTTCAAATAATGAAGCTTCTTCCATGTCATGCTGAACTTCAAGATCTATTGGACCAGAATTTAGCCAATTTTGAGTACAAATGAGAGCCTCCACTGTTTTTGGAGCCAATGAACAACGTGATGAATCAACAACCCGTCCTCTTGTACTAAAAGCCGACTCAGACGCTAGAGTAGATACTGGAATTGCCAAAATATCTCTAGCCATATGACTAAGAACCTCAAACCGATGACTGTTCGTCTTCCACCATTGAAGTATGTCAAAATCACCTTCATTCTTAACATTCGCTTCCAACAAATAAATATCAATCTCTGACCCATGTTCGAAAGGTGTAGTCTCATCGCCTTCAAAATCAAGATCAATCGTATCATAGACAAAGTCTTCACCCACCTTTTCAGTTGGATCACAATCAATCATGGTCTCCGAAGCTGGGACAATGGTGTATTAGTAGCAGTACTACCACTCCCACTCCCACTCTGAGTATGAGTAATACTGTACTCATGAAAGAGACGTCTATAACATTGTTCCACTACATTTCCTATAAATTTGGCAACCTCTGGCCCAAAAAAATTTTTAGACAAAAAGATACAAACCTTAGCTTTTTTCGAGGATCTAGCACAATAGCAACATACAACAACATATTAATTTTTTCATTGTTCCCCCAATACTTCTCAAATTTGGCCTTCATGCTATTGGCCATTACAACTAGCATTGCATTTGCACTACCAGCATTCAAACGTATACAATTCTAAACGTAATCTGATGAAAAACCATATTCGAAGTGGTGTACAAAGACCCTGAAATTTTCAATGTCACATCATAAAACACCTTTAAAAACCTAATTAACATCTTAGCATTTGTCCAATCTTCCTTATTTGGTGACAAATTGTGTTTATAAGAAGCATCTTCATCTTCTAATCTATCAAATGCCTTTTCAAACTTTACAGCTGCCTCAAGTATCAAATATGTAGAGTTCAATCTAGTGGGAATATCAAGACACACATAACTCTTACAATAAATTTTTTCAATTTCAATGCACTTTTTAAATTTCAAAAAACATGTAGGAGGATCTTATAAACCGTACAACATATCGAATCCTTTCAATGCAATCATTATGTTCCTTAAAAGCATCACATACTATGAGATTTAATATATGAACACAACAACGAATATGCAGAAATTCTCCACCAAATAATAATCCCTTATTGAATCTTTTTAAAAGATAAGCAATGACAATATCATTCGAGCTTGCATTATCAACAGTCAAAGTCATTACCCTTTCAATGCTTCAATCCTTCAAATTCTTTTCGATGGTTTTACCAATAGTATCGCCTTTATGATTCTCAATTGGACAAAAACTAAGTATTCTTTTATGTAATCTTTAATCAGAATCTATGAAATGGGCAGTTAGTACCATGTAATTTATATTTTGTCCCGATGTCCAACAATCCGTAGTAAGAGAAACTCTATACTTCCTATTCACAAACATGTCTTTCAAACACTTTTTTCTCATTAACATACAACTTAAGCACATCTTTAGCCACAGTAAACCGAGACGGAACAACAAATCTAGGTTGACTTGCACATGTTAATCTATCGACAAATTTCTTAAATCCTTTACCCTCCACAAACTTGAATGGCAATTCGTCAGCAATTACCATTTCAACCAACGGTTCCCGAAAACTCTCTAAACTATATGACTCACATACAAGTTGTGACGTATTATCCCCAACATTGTCTTTGGCTTTAGTTTTGAAAGATAATGTCATTTGGGTTGGATCTCTTTTTTTCTGGTAAGGGTATTTTTTACAATTTTTCAAATGATTCTTCATAGTCCCAGTACCATTACGTTTGGAATGACATGCATAGATAACTCCACAGTACTTACATTGAGCATGAGGGTCTTTAGGATCATCTTTTAGCTTCTCAAAATGATCCCAAACCATGGATTTTTCACCGCCTTCTTTCTTTTCAATGAATTTGGAACATCTGATGTCCCATTTGCTGAATCAACATCAATGATATTTGTATTGGCATCCATTTCTTCTGCATCTCGTTCATTTTTTGAAGCATTAGTTGCACTTCCATCAAACTCCATATCCGTTGAACCCATGTAGCTGAACCACAATATGACAGACGTCGTCGCTCGTCAGTATCACACAATTCACAAAAATTCAAAGCATTTCAGCTTTACATAAACTCAGTATTCAGTAAGATTGTTATGTCAATCACTAACCACACATCCATAAATCAAAGTCAATCCATAATTTCCATTGTTTTCAAACTAATTTCCATTTAGAATACATTACAAAATACAAAGAGTGGCTGAAAATCGGACCTGAGGCTAAAAATAGAAAGGAAGGTCTTTGCAGTTGCACGAAGACGAGCACAAAGACGGTGTGAAAGAAAGGAAGGAACGGCACGACCGTGACTAAGAACGGCTACGAAGAACTGAAGAAGACGAGCAGCGGCGTACGGTTTCCTCTGAAAATCGGACTGCGAAAGGGACTGCGAAGACGAGCAGCGACGTACGGTTGCCTCTGAAAATTGAACCCTCTACAATTTGCAAATGAAGGAGAAGGATTATTAGCAAGCAAGGAAGAGGAACGGAAGAAGGAAGAAGAAGAAGGCCGGAAGAAGAGGCTAAAAAAAACCCTAACAATCTGCTTGTGACGTGCGAACGGAACTCACGAAAGAAGAGAAGGTGTGCGTTGCGGACGACTTATTATTCAATTATCTAATATTTTAATCTATTTTTTAAATGTCGATCGGGTCGGGTCTCAACCCGACCCCTTGTGTGCTCGATCGAAATCTAATTCAACGGGTAACTTTGAAACCGACCCCCGCCCGATTTGTTTGGATTTTCGATCGGTCGACCCTATTTCAGCCAATTTAGGTCGGTCGTGTCGGTTTATCGGTCTACCATGCTCGCTTCTAATAGCAACATATTAGCCAATTAGATAATGAAGTAATCATACCTAATTCGATTGTCCTTCTCTTTGGGATTGTATCATATCTTCAATCACCATTTCTTCCATATGTCTTGCATGATCCTCTCTTACTTGTTTTTGAACGTTTTCAAGTTCCTTAATCTTTAATTGAGACTATTTAACATTGGCTTTTAGTTCCCACACCTCCCTATCATGAACTTCTTGAGTAGCTGACAAAGAGCAAGTTCATGTTTTTTGTTTCATTTTTTGGTAATTGAATCGAACTTAAAATACTTTGTTTTCAATTATCTAAAAATACATTGTTTCGTGTATCCCATCTTACAAATTACTTGAAGATTATAAATAGACAATGGAAATGGAAAAAATAAGAGCTAACATTATAAATAGACTATGGTCAATTATAAATAGGCTATGAACAAATAAGAAATGAAATGGAACAAATAAGAACAAATAAGATTATGAATAGATTATGGTCGATTCTTCTTTCTAAAAGCTAACATAAAATTAATCAATTCTTCTTACCTAACATAAAATAATTACAACCTACCTAAGAGAGACAGACGATTCCTTCAATTTAAAAGTGTAGACTTGAAGGTTAACTCACCAAGAGAGACATATGACGGACGACGGAGCAACTGACGGACGATGGACGATAGACGGATGACGAACGATAGAACAGTTGACAGACGATGAACGATGAGTAGCTAACGGACGAAGAACCTTCGATTTGGGATTTTCGCGTCTGCCTTCGATGTGTGCTAGGGTTAGAAGAAGGGAAGAAATTAGCGGATCTGAAACGATTTGGGGGTTTTATAAACGACTTCCGACGGACTACTATAACTATTAAGAGTTCCTATCCAACTCCCGACGAATAAAATAATTCGTTGGGAGTTCTTTCATATCTCCCAACGGGCATGGGAGGCATCGGGAGTTCCTCATGGAGAATCGTTTTCCGTTCCGATCTCCCGACGCCTGCTTTTGACACGTTGAGAGTTCTTACCAACTGTCGACGCGTCACTTGCGACGTCAGAAGTTATTGAGCACTCCTGACGCTGCCTTTACGTAGGCGGAGAGATCCTCTCTCCTAACGATGTATCTTTCGATGGTTGTTTTAGGCATTGGGAGAGTCATTTTTTCTTGTAGTAAACTATATTTTCATTGGTATAAAATCTTTTTAGATGAAATTAAAAATAGAAAAAAGTCATGAGGATTTATTCTTAAACTAGATGACATCATACTATTATTGATATATATAGGAGCGTTTGGTTTTTGTCCCTAACTATTGGTGTTAGAGCCATGCCAGTGAACAATCCTAACTAAAAAACAAAGGTTCACATCATTTGAAACTATTTTTAATGTTTAGGGGCTAATTTTTTTTTTTTTTGAAACTTCAAATACCAAATAAATATTAAATCTCAAGAGCAATGATTAGGTGCAAATAAACTCTAAATACCAAATAAATACTTTGACCTCAAGAGCAATGGTTAGGTACAGCTGCAGTGTCTAATCTCATGTTTATTTCTCCTTTAAAAAAAAAAATCATTTTTTTAAAAAAAATGACTACATGACAATCTTTTTATTGAACAATTGATTAGACTATACAAAGATATGTGTAATCCAAGTAGTTCCTACATATTTCTTGTCAAATGTTTAAATGTATTTGGAAACTTATTTATAGATGACAATATATATTTTTAATTCATTTTTTTTTTCTAATATTAGAGTTATGCGTGTGTGTATATGTATTAACTCTAATATTAATTGTTTGAATGAAGTAGATTATATTTTATCTCTACTACATTAAAAGGGGCTACATGGGGAATCTTTCTCTCCCCATTTTGTTTTCCATTTTTTTTTCTCTGTTAAATGGTTATTATACCATTCATAATAATTATATGTGCTTTTATTTTCTTTTTTAAGATGTTTGTTTTGAACAAATTAACCTCCTATAAAGAGGCATCACATGAGTGGAGGAGAGAGGAAAATAATATGAAGAGTGGAGTGAGTAGAGAGTGAAAAAGAAATTAAGTATACATCATATGCACACCTCTTTATAATTAAAAAAATTTAATTGTACTCTTTAGAATTTTTATTGATATTTTAAACTTTTCTTTTCCAATTTTATACTTTTCAGATAAATGCAATAATTGGAAACAAAAAATTGTATCACTTTGCATCGTGAATAAGTAATTTAATTTTAACTTCATATATAACTAAATTTTTTTAAATAAATAATAATCATACATTTTCATCTAACATGGAATCATCTTGGTCTATCCATTCACATAAAAACTATAATTCAAACAGACACATCCCTTAAAAATAATACACAACCCTTTACATAATAACTAAATATTTTCTAAAGAATAAATAAAGTTTTCCTCTTTTCTTTGGCCTTATCTCCATTTTAAGAATGTCATGATAGAAAGAATTGTTATTCGAAAAGAAAATATTGGATCATGTCAAAGTGAAGCCTAGATAGTCCATAAACTTATTTTCTTTGACAAAAATGTATGATTTTTATCTTCATATTTAAATTTTGATTTATTATTATCCATTAACCGTTATATTTGAGGGAAAAAATAAATAAAATATACCTAGTATCTTGAAGTTGAAATTATGATCCATTAACCGTTAAATTTTGATTTATTATTATCCATTAACCGTTATATTTGAGGGAAAAAAAATAAAATATACACAGTATCTTGAAGTTGAAATTATGATACAATATTGCTTATTAGATTTATTTCTAACACGAACAACTATTTAGGTTATTCTCAAATTTAAATTCTGATTTCATAGAAAATTTAGTTTCATTTCTTTATTTTTTTAAATTCCTTTTTTAAGGAGAAGAGTGAGATAAATTACAAGAAGGAAAAAACAATTTGATCGGTAGATAAGAAATGGAAGTGGGTTTGAAGGAGAGAAGAACAAATGTGAAAGTAAAGGATAAAGTTCTTGAAGGAGTGTTATTAACAATGACAATTATCTTGGATTCAGAAATATAGTAGTTGAATTCAATCAAAGAGCGGCAACACTTTTAATTTTTAATTTGTAGGAAATTATATAAAGTGTATTCCTTTTCAATCATAAAAAAATTTACATATTTGTGTTATTTTAAAATTTAAATGTTAAGCATGTAATTTTTGTTAGTACTTGAAATTTTATATTATTATGATTTTATTAGTTTCAATTAAATTTTTTATTACATTTATATAGTTTTAATTTTACCAGGACCTTAGATATTTTGTTTATTTGTTTGAACCAAATTCTTTTACCAATTATTCATTTGTTTGAATTTAACATGTGTTATTCATTGTGTTAAGAGAACTACCCATGAAAATTATCAAAGATCAAATTTGATAGATTCAAAAGATCCAAAACAAAGGTATCAGTATCATATATATATATATATATGCATGCCAACAAAACCAATATTTATCAAAGATATTATTCTTGAGTTAGTTGATCAAATGTATATTGATTCAAAATTTATGTTCCAAGTATTCTAAAGATCCTCAAACACGTGCAACTCATTTTTATATTTGTTGTGAATTAACATAAAAATAATATATATATATATATATATATATATATGTAAATTTGGTTATCAACTATTTTATTATTTTTATTTTTTTATGTAAGATATTTAGTATTTAAATTTAATAAAATTTATATTAATTTGTTACTAAAATTTCACCGACAAGATTTACGTTCTAAAGATCTTTACCTACGTGTATTGTACGTGTTTTATAGCTAGTATTTATAAAGTTGTTAAAATGTGAAGATATACTAGATAGATTAAAAAAGAAAGATATAATGAAGAAAGGATGGAAGTGGAAGGGGAAAGAATATGAACAAATATTGTATTTGTTGGGTTTAGTTTAGGCATAAATATTAGGTAGAAATATGAACAAAATAAGGAAGAAGAAAAAGAGAGAGAAAAAGAGAGGAAATGGCAGCCCTTAAAAATGGGGTAAGTTAAATTTTGTTTGGAGAAATCCAAGTGTGAAAGAGAAATAATGATTGGTTTTGAAGTGTTTGATGATTTGGTTGGTGTTTGTGTGGTGGGACATTCTTCTGCCTAAATTATGATCTTCATTTTTCACGTGTCTTTCAATAAAACCCATAAACACCAAAACATATACAAAAATAAATATTCCCTCAAAACACCAAACAAAAATAATTACCTAACTTCCACATTCTCTTCCCCACAACATCATCTCTCTGTCTTCGAGTTGTTGTTGTTTCAAACATGGCTACCAACTACTACGTACTACATATATATATCCAAACTCATCCCTTTTCTCTGTCTCTCTTTTTAAGTTCCATAAATATATGCCAAATCGAGTTTCATCAACACCACACATCATATCATGTATATACCTACTCACATCCCTCAAATCATCATTTCTTAGTAATGAAATCTAGCTCGTACCGTGCCCGCTCAAGATACGGACAAACTAGGATTAGGGCAAAGCAAATAAGGAAGGAGGGATGGACATTTCCCTATCTTACATAATTATAATATTATCCTATGTAAATACTCTTGGAGTTATAGTTTTGAAACATTTATATAAGTTGAAGTAAATATTGAAAATTTTAAAAATATAAGTGTAAGAGTATTTATTATAATTTAACTAAAAATAACAATAAAGTAACAGATAAATAATATATATAAAGAGTTAGAAGGGTAAAATTTTAATACGATAGATATGATCAAGAACACAAAACTAATAACAGATATGAATTAATAATCAACCCTAGTACGATTGAGCCGATCGAGAGAGAAAGAAAGAGATTAATGTTTACAAGTGAAGAGAAGTATCGACATCGATATCAGAGTCAGAGTAATCATGATCACGATCATGATGATGGTGATGATTTAGTTTAGTCACGAATGAGATAGCACTATCACAAGAAGAAGTAGTAGTAGTATGAGTAGGCAGTGGCCATAAGTCCATCAAAGTTGGGATATTGTTGGGTTGAATATCATGTGATGAAGAAGTTAAGGAAAGAGATGGAGATGTTTGAGGCAGCTGCAATGTTAACATTGTTGGTGCTACCTTCTTGATCTTCTGAGGATATGGAGTAATTGAAGGCTGAAGAAGCACACAAGTATTTGTATCATTGAAGAAGAAGCTGCAACAGCTATGTGTACTTTTAGAGTATTGAGAAAGAGAGAGCAATTTCACAACCTCTCTTTCTTCTCTCATAGCCTTCACTTTCTGAAGTTGTCTAAATCTTTCTTGAAGTAAAGCAATGGAGGAGGAGGAATGAACAACAACAGAAGCCTCTTGATCATTCATGGATAAATAATATAATAGTGATAAACCCCACAAGAGAATTGAAATTGATATTAAGGTTTATAAGAGATGGGAGCTAGTTGGAGCTTTTTTGGCTTTGTGATGAGTATATATATATACACATATGATTGGGAAGAGGGGGTATAATAATAATGGAAAATGATTATGAATTTAGAAAAGGGGAATAATGAGAATGGGCAGAGAAGGGGGAAAAAAACAAGAAGAAAAGGGTTAAAAAAATAAAATCTTAGAGTGGGGGTGGGGAAAGTGAAAAAGGGTTTGGAGGAAAAAACAAGGGAATGTTGTTAAATAGCACATGGAAGGGTGTGTTTGGAGGAATAATAGGTTTTGGTGATGCTCTGTCACTTTGTCCCCAAAAAGCAACTTCCTTTTTTCTTCTTTTTAGTTTTTAACTTTGGAGATGATGGTGACCCTTTCCTCTTACCTCTCATTACTTTATCATGGGAGCGTTTGCATGTCTCTATAATGGAATGATCTTGTTTATATTTTGAAGATAAATTTTCATGGTTTTACTTTTAATTTTACCTAAAAGACCTCGTATAATGAAAATATTATCCATCACTTATATATACCTGTTGATATTTCCTTTAACCTAGTTAACGTGGGACTTTCGGTCGCATATGGAACCAACTCTTTTATTTTTTATTTAATTTTTTGTCATTTTGTTTTGTTTAGATTTGTTGGTGGTGTTTGTTGGTAAAAAGAAGGAATGGGAATGGGGCGGTGTGCAAGAGCTATGGAAGCTAGAAGACAGAGCTATAGTAGGGCATGAGAATGAATTGGTAACTCCCAACAAAAAAAACTTAGAAAGGAACTAGAGAGGGAATAATCTATTATGTTTTCAAAAATCTTATCTATTAAGTCCACCATGTATTGTTAAAATAAAATTAAAGAAAAGGATATACAATTTTTATTAATATACTATTTCATGCCATCTCTCTTTTTTTTTTTTTTTTTTTTTTTTTTTAAATCAAAGCATTTATAGTATAAGATAGGTTAATATATTATATAGTTAACTCAAAACAAATATAACTCAACTGACATATAGATGTGTTTATTGATCAAGAGATTTATAGTTTGAGTCTCTTGTTCCTTAAAAAGAAAAAAAAACTAAATATTTGCTAAACAATTAGTACTAGTTTATGAATATAATACTAAACACATTTTGAATAATTTTTCAAATTGAAACACAATTTTAAAATATGATACCAGACATATATTCAAAGCATTTTGAAAAAATAGAATAATAACGATGATGAAAATGAATCTTTTCGCTTTTAAATTTCTACTTTTAGATCGTTGGCCCAAATGTGCCTTAAACTTATAGAATTGTATCTATTTAATCTACCTTTGTTTAATAAAGTAGATTTCTAAACTTTTGATTTTGTATTTAAAATAATATTTGGCTTCATTCGGTAACCATTTGGTTTTTTGTTTTTGTTTTTAAAAATTAAACCTATAAATACTATTTCTATCCTCAAATTTATTCATTTGTATTTACTTATTATTAATGACTTAAAAAACTAAGCCAAATTTTAAAAACTAAAAAAAGTAATTTTTAAAAACTTGTTTTTGGCTAAGAATTCAACCATTATACTAAAAAAAGATGTAAATCATTGTAGGAAATGCGGAGAAAATAGACTTAATTTTTAAAAAAGCAAAAGCAAAAAACTAAAGTCCAGTTCGGTAATCGATTTAGTTTTTTGTTTTTGTTTTTTAAAATTAAGTCTATTTCATCCACATTCCTTACAAGGATTTGCATATTTCTTAAGTAAAATTATTGAATTCTTAATCAAATTTAAAAAATAAAAACAATTTTTTGAAAGCTACTTTTTTTTTAGTTCTCAAAATTTGGATTAGTTTTTTAAATCATTAGTGAAAAGTAGATAACAAAAGAAGAAATTTGAAAGTGAAAGTAGTATCCACAGACTTAATCTTTAAAAAAAATATTATCCAACATAACCTAAATAATTACCAAACGAGGTAATAGATGTTTGTTGTTCATTTATGTTTAAACCAACTCTAAAACATATCATATAAGTAGTGTCGGAATAGACAACCTTTCTGATGTGTTTTAAGATCGACAAAGGTTCTCGTGATGAACTATCCCGAATTTTTTATTTTTTTCGGTTAGAACTTTTTTTACGCTTTTCTTTGGCTTTTTTTTTTTTTTTTTTTTTTTAATGCTTATGTGCAATTTGGAGAAAAATATGAATTCCTTATACATTGATCTACTCCGTTTACATAGAGAATGGCTGGAGTGAGGAGGATTTCTCCCCATTTGCTAAACTATGTTTTGTCAGATTTAAATTGAAGAATAACAGTTGAAATTTAAGCATTTAGTCTCCTTTGATAATCATTTTATTTTTTATTTTAATTTTTGAAAATTAGGTCTAATAGATATTACTTCTATTTTCAAATTTTTTTTTTTGTTATTTACTTTTCATCAATGATTTAAAAAACCAAGCTAAATGTTGAGAACTAAAAAAAGTAATTTTTAAAAAATTGTTTTTGTTTTTTAAATTTGGCTAAGAATTCAGCTATTGCACTTAAAGAAATATGCAAATCATTATAAGAAATGTGAAAAAAATAGGCTTAATTTTTTCAAAATAAAAACAAAATGGTTACCAAACGGGATCTTAAAAATTATTGTGAAAAACAATATTTTAATTATATTTTGACACATTAATTTATTGGTTAAAAGATACTTTTGGTCCTTGAACTTTCTTAAAAGTAACACTTAATCCCTAAACTTTAGTTTGTAACAATTTAGTCCCTATACTTTCAATTCTGTAACAATTTAGTCCCTAAACATTAGTATGTAACAATTTATATCCTTATACCTTCGAAATCATAACAATTTAATCCCTAACCTAAAAAAATTCATCAAAATTAGATGTCAATTTTTAATACTTTATGATGTAAACTTCGAATTTTATGAAAATATTAAATCTCCAATTAGTTTAACCGTTTATATATGCATGAAATCTCATTAAAACCTTAACATTAATTTCTACAATAGACATCTAAATTGTAACAATTTTTAAAGTATAAGAACTAGATCATTACATAATAAAGTCTAGGAACTAAATTACTACAAAATAGAAAGTATAGAGACTAAAATCATTACAAACAAAAGTTTAGAGACTAAATTATGACTTATATGAAAGTTTGAGAGACTAAAAGTGATTTTGAACCTAAAACTTTGTTCTTTAAATTTTTTTTTTTTTAAAAAAAAAAAAAAAAAAAAATGGAATTACTCATGAAATGGAGAAATCCACACAAGGACAAAGACAAAGATACCATATGAGCATACCCAGGAACAAGTAGTGGTGGGCTAATTTCCATCACACAAAGTGTTTGCATAGTAAGATTGATTGAACAATAATAATAATAATAATGTATGAAGGAAAAAAAGACAAAGATAGCAACATTCGAATTAAAAAAAAAAAAAAGAAGAAAAAAAAGAAAAGAGATGAAGAGAGAAAGAGAAAGGGGTTTGTTTGTGTTTTTGTCTATAAGCATTTGGATGAGAATGGCATGCTCATCTCAAAGCTGCAGATACCCACACCCACATCCAAGCTGCTGCCCTGGATTATTAGATGCTTCTCTTAGCCCCCACTCTCTCTATTATTATTATTATTATTATTTCCTTTTTTTTGGGCTTCGATATTCGAAAGATTGATAAGAAATAAAGAAACCCTTTTTATTTTTTTTTTCTCTGTTTTTTCATACACTTTACACTAACGCGTGCATGCCATGCATTCTTTTTTAATTCCCTTCTACTTTTTACCATATCCATCATCTATTTCATTTTTTTTAATTAATATTAATTATTCCCCTAATTAAGGAATAGTTCTATGTTAATGGGCTTAACTACTCTTACCATATACGGATAATCTCAAGTGGTATTGTATATAATCAATTTATTTATTTCATTACTCTCTTTCTATATACACGATTGTTGTTCTTTTTCTTGGAAGGACAGGGTGGATTATGGTGATGATAACCCATATTCGAAATATTTACCTCTCCATTTTATGGAAATTATGTGCAATTTGTTATAGTTAATTAATGAAACTTTGTTTGCGGTTTAATTATACTTTTTTTAATCGTCATTTCTATAAATTAAGATGATATTTAGATGTATATTGTGTGAAGGAAAATTTTTTATAAATACAAACTTTTTGCTATAAAGTGTAAATATTTTTAATTTTTTTTTTATATTTTAAAAGGTTCCTAGTATTAAGTTTAAGATTAGTTCTTTTTTGTGATTTTTTTCAAATTCAATTTTTTGAATTGAAAATAAATTTGAAAATTGAGAAATGTTGGAAATTTGAAAAAGTAACACATTCAAAAAGTTCCATCCTTCGTCGGAAATGATATTAGTGTATGAAACTCTACAATTGTATGTAAACATAATCATAAAATTAAATAACTATCAAACTAACGTAGTTAATTAAAAAAAAAAACAAAATTTTCTTAAAATTTCATCGAAATGGGAGAGCAAAATTTTCCATATTGTTCCACCACGGTCATAACAAATTAACGAGTGGTCAAATATTTATTGTTGGGCTTTTTTTTTTTTTTTTCTCTATTTTCCTTTTTGCTTTTTCAAATAATAATGGGTTTTAAGTTTTCAGTTGTCAATATCAAGATTTATTCAGCTTTGTGTAAAGTTTCCCTTTAAGGTACTCTTTTTCTCTCTATAATTTGACTACATTTTTCAAAAGTTTGGTATTCTTTGCTGTGTAGGCCATTTGTGTACAAATAATGGTGTTATAAAGTGGAATTTGAAATGTTTGAAAAGCCCTGTTTCATATTTTCAAAATTATAGCTTGGAATATGAGACCAAATTAAGCCTTATGTCATGAAATTAAATTTGATGTTAAAATGTACAAAAAAAAAAAAAAAAAAAAAGCAATGTTTAATAAGGTATGCTATTAAAATGAAGTTTAATGTTTGTCATTAAGTGGTAAATTGAGTACCTCTAGCTAGACAACCTACCAAATCTGTCCAATCAAATTTGTACATTCAAGAGACAAAGAAAGAGCAGCCAAATTTTAAGATATGAACACCTAAAATCAACTCTTTATTTGTACGTCTTAAATAGTGGACGTTTATGTTTATTTCAAATTTTGGTATCTGTTTTTTCCCCCTTTATATTGTTGTTAAAAATTAAGATATAATGAACCTTATTTACAAGCACTCTAAAGAAAGAACGAAATTAGTTATTATAAAAACAAGGTTATTAATTAAAAAAAAAAAGTTATCTCGTAAAAAAATAACAGTGACTCGATAGTGTTTTTAGAATTTTTTTCTTTAGAAAAGGACAAAACTTATTAATGAAATAACACCTAAAAACCATAGTACCTGAGATCTTAATTAGTTTATTAATCTTAAATCTCTAAGTAAAAATATCATATTAATTATCGTTAAACTAAATTATGTTTAAATTCTTTTGGAAAGAAAAAAAATGGGGGAAAATATTCTCTATCCATATTTGTTGCCAGCCAAGACACTAGCTAGTATAGTTTAGGTTTTCTTTTCTTTTCTTTTTTTAATCTTTCTCCATCTATATATTAATTACTCGTATTAGTTTATTATATGATACAATCATTAAATTACCATGTTATTTATTAAAAATGTGAACTATAAGTTATAATTCATAAATTGAACGGCTAAATAGAGTATGGCCTATAGTATATATCTTAACAACAAGAAGATGTTTGAGACAATAAGTTGATTATTATAGTCTTAAATTATTATAGTTGAGTTATAATAATTTGTGTTTGAGGTATAGGTTATTTTAGTTTGGATTATAATAATATGTATTTGAGGTGTAAACTATTTGGGTGCGTTTGGGGCAAGAACTATCTTAAGATTATAATAACTATCTTTTGTTACAGTGAATACTATTTTGTATTCTCTAATTAGCTACAATCAACACTATTTCAAAACTTTTATTTGCTATAGTCTTTACTATTTTATATTCATCATTTTTTTTTCTTTATTACAGTGTTTACTATTTACTCCTCAAACTAAAATAGTTTATATCTCAAACACATACTATTATATTCCAAACTAAAATAATCTACAACCCAAACACAAACTATTATAACCCAATTATAATAATTTAGGACTATTAACCAATTCCTTGCCCCAAATGCCTCCTTTTAGTTTGAGAAGAAAATAGTAATCACTGTAGCAATGAATAAAAAATGATGAAGGTAAAATAGTAAAAGCTGTAGCAAATGAGAGTTTTAAAATAGCGTTGACGGTAGCTAATTGGGGAATACAAAATACTATCTACTGTAGCAAGAGACAGTTATTATAATCTTAGGATAGTCCTCGCTCCAAACATACCCTAAGAAATTTGTGATAGGAATCCTCCACCTTTTATTGTAATAAAAAAATCATAATTAAACTTGATTTTTGTTGTTTTAAAAAAATTGACCATGATTTAGGTAAACTATTATCAATAAGAGATTACAAGAACAATAGCCATAGCCTATTTACCCAAATGTCAATTTTGAAAAAAATTATCTACTTTACCTTGTTTCCAAATGTTAAGGGAACGTTTGGAGCAAAGAGTTGGTTATTGTAGTCTTAGATTATTATAATTAGGTTATAATAATTTGTGTTTGGGCTGTAGATTATTTTTGTTTGGGTTATAATAGTATGTGTTTGAGGTGTAAACTATTTTAGTTTAAGAAAGTAGTAAATATTGTTGCGAAAATAAAAAAATGATGAATGTAAAATACTAAAAGCTATAGCAAATACTAAATATCGTAGAAAATAGGGGTTTTGAAATAGTATTGACTGTAGCTAATTGGGGATTACAAAATAGTATTTACTGTAGCAAGAGATGATTATTATAGTCTTAGGATAGTTTTTGCCCCAAACGCACCCTAATTTACCCTTGATTTGTCTAATTTTTCTATATCGATAATATAATTGATTTTTATTGTCTTCCTTTTTATTGGATCATTAACCAATTTTTGTAAGGAAAGCTTTTTTTCTCTTAATTATGTGCATATTTGGGCACATGACCCAATTTATGTTGTGTTAACGAATGATTTAGATTTTGAAAACGATGAGTATTTTCCTTTTACATGTACGTAATATATCACTTAGATCATACTGGGAGTCCCTCTTGTTTATGCTCCTCCTTCAGATTTTTGAATTCTTGTTTCTCTTTTTCCTCTTCAAGCACTAGAAGTAGAGAAACTCCTCACGTTCTTCTTTCAAATCCTCGCGCTTGTGATGAACTGTTGGAAGGTGACTATAGAGACAACCTTGAGGGTTCCTCAGAGCGGGTGATGAATAATCGATCAATAGCGCATGAGCATTCATCAAAGTTGGTCATTAGTGATCGAACGATGACCAAAAGTACAAACAAGAGAGGAAGGGAAGAAGGAAGAATCACAAGGGAGGGATGGAGGGGAAAAGTCAATATGAGTGCAAAGGGGAAAAGGTGTGTGAGCAAGAGGGACAAAGAAAGTAGTAAGCACGATGTAAATAGTATGTAATATAAGCAAAACGTTAGTCTTCATTGTTGCTAAAACTCGGGCCATTTGACATTATTGTAACTGAATAATAAATAAATTATTTTATTATTGTTGTAAATATTGAGAATTTAATTAAATTTTCATATTATTTTAATTATATTCTTTCCACTCACTCAGTCTTCCTTTACATAGCTTTTGGACTCTCAATCTCCTCTATTTTAAACACATTTAACTTGGTGTCTACTCCATTATAAACACTATAAATAAGAGGTGTGTAGACCTTTAGAAACACACTTTTTACATTTTGAGGATCAAAGAGCCCTCTTCTTTACTCCCCATTTCTTTTATGTTGTTCTAGTTCTGGTTGTTTTTATAATATTCTAGTTTCACAATACGTTATCAACACGAAACTTTATCCTTTTTTTGAGCTAAAGGTAGGATTTGTTTTATACTTATTATTTGTAGCAACGACTTTCTATATGTATCATATATATGAACGTATATGCATAATATACCTAATATATACTCCGTGTGTTATACGTTAACGACATATAGCTTATATGTGATTTTATATGACCAACATGTTAATTTTTATTTTACATGTGATGATAAGTATCTATTATTTATTTATGATCCTACTATATGCATGAATTAATTGTTTATAATTAATCTAATTTTAGATTTTGAGTATGGTATATTTAATTCAACTGCCCTCATTTTATTTCCTTATCCTCATGAATTATTTGATAGATTTAAGCCATTTCATAAACATATAATGTTGAAATTGTTGAATTGCATTTGATCTCTTTACATCATATTCTAAATATTGCAATATATTTTATATGTACTATGTATTTTATATTGCAATTAATATGTTTGTATATAATGTGTCTACTATTTAGATTAATTTATATTTAATATTGTTAAAATAAAAATTGATTGTAAGTGAACTTTTTTGAAGGATGGTTTTATCTAGATTGAAGTATTTAAGTTGACTGAAAGGAAATATCTTTACTTGAGAATTAATCTGAGAATTGAATTAGTCAAATTTTAGTTTATTTATAATCATATGATGGTTGAATTTCTTTTGTAAATTCTTTATTAATCGTCTACATATTCATAGAGGGAGATCATGTTTTTTATATAGGTTATATGCCTAATAAACAAAATAGAATATAACATGTAACATTTCTTTTAGAATATATGTTTGGTATGTATTTATTAAAATTCTACTATTAATTTTTTTATATAGTTTTTATATGGTAAATCTTACAAAATTAGAGTTCACAACTCTATATATAAGTGGAAACAACTTTCATGGGTGCTAAGATCCATTTAAATGCCATGGATCTTAGAAAAACAATTAAACAAGAAAATACAACATCAAGTCAAGAAAAGATAAAAGTATGATATTTCTTCGTCATCATCTTCATGACGGATTAAAATTTGAGTACCTTATAGCAAAAGATCTTTGTATCTTATGGGAAAGTTTGAAAGAAAGGTATGATAATCAAAATACAGTCATTCTTCCAAGAGCTCGACATGATTGGATGGACTTGAGATTGTAGGACTTTAAATCAGTAAGTGATTACAATTCCGCCTTCAAAGTTAACATTATGCGAAGAAAAAGTTATCAATGAGGATATGTTGGAGAAGACTTTTTCTACTTTTCGTATCTTGAATATGCTCCACCAGCAGCAATATCGAGAGAAAGGTTTTAAAAGGTATTATGAACTTATATCTTGTCTTTTAAAAGGTATTATGAACTTATATCTTGTCTTCTTATGGTTGAACAAAATAACGAGCTTTTAATGAAAATCACGAATCTCGACCAACTGAAGTAACACTATTCTCTAAAGCGAATATTGTAAATTCTAATAATCATGGTCGAGATCATGGACGAGGTAAGACCTTGAAAGATGGAGAAATAACTTTTTACTTTGTGGTGATCGCCATAATTCTTCAAATTTTAAGCGAACCACTCTAAAGGTGTTGAAAACTAATGCTTTCGTTGTAGCATGAAAGGGATTGGTCTCATACTTGTCGTACACCTAAGCACTTGATTGATCTCTACTAAAAAAAACTTGATCGACCAATCGTGTATGAGCGATAAAAATGAGAATAAATATTATCTAAGTTCAAGTATACAATGTCGATGAAGTAATAAATCCTGAAGTATTCCAAGAGTCGAATCCCATGAGACTATTTATGCAATTCATTTTTTCTAAGAAAGAGTTTTCAATGCAAATCAAGGGATAGCCAATAAATAAGTGATTATAAGGTTGAATATTCATAAATGCAGTAAAAAAAAGTGTTAGACAGGAATGCAATTATATTTCAGCCAAAGGGGCAATGTGCCTTGGGCAATGCAGTCACATCATATCAAAACGTGACGTATTCATGGACAGAAAACTTCTCCTATTCGATCTTGTGTTAAGTTCTTTAGGAGGTCTAAACAGCTAATGCCTAATATTTCCATGGTTAGCTGGATCTTAGATTAATTTTAGTTTACTTTTTTTATCCTATGGTGTCTCTTATTTCTAAGGTGACATCCTGTTTCTAGGCTCTTAATCCCATATTCCTTTGTGAAATCAATTTATATCCTAACCTTTTCAGCATTAAGACTCCACTAGATTGTTAAATTAAGTTATCAGTTTAACTTAATAATATTTATCCATAAACTCGACAAAGAAAATACATCAGTCAAAGAAGTATAAAACATAAGCATTGTGCAAGCCATAAAACCCTGGGGTATTCATATAATTGAATCCCTTAGAAAATTTAGCTCATGATTGATAATAAATGAATAAATTTCATTAAATCATAAATCATGAATACAAGGTAAATGTTCAATGGATGGAGAAGAAAGAAAGATAGAAAAATGCAAAGAGAAATTAAAAGAAATGTTGAAAATATAAGAAGAACGGTCTTGTGGTGATCTCTCACTCATCCAATCTTTTCCTAGGGTGATTCTCCTCTTTTAAGGATTAATCTCATTTCTCCACATGTTTTCATGAGGTAGAAGTAACCTAGAGCACTCAAGCCTCAAAGGAACTTTCATTCTTGAAGCTTGTTAACTGGAAAAAAAATGAGATTTCGGCCAAGGGATAGCTAAATTGCATTGGTGGAGAGTGGATGGAGTTCGATTAAGGATTGTTCCTTAAAAAGAGAAGCTTCCCTCCTAAATCGGTTGAGGATGGCTTAAAATCATGCTTTGGACATTTCCTCATCATTTAGGCATGGAATAACAGCTATGACTGAGAAAATAGCAACCATAATTTACTGGGCGCGAATCTGAAAAATTAGGGCTTTTTAATGTGACCATAGTGAATCTGATGATGTAGTCGCATCAGACAAAATTCTATAGTCTGGCATAAATCACCTGCCAAAATCTACAAAATCACCTTCAGATCAGTAAATAACATCTTTTAAGCTCAACTAAATCCTCATAAGCTCAATTTAACTAATTAAGGCTAAATTTAGAAGAAAACACATGCAAAAAATCCATTTTTTAAGTAAAAGTGTGCAAATAAAAGCCAAAAATCATGCATTTCTTGGCATATATCAGACATCATTGAAGAAAGAGAAAAGTGTGGAAGCAAACTTCGCATATCAAGAAGATGATGAATTTGACCCATCAAACATGACCCATTTAGATCTTCTAATTTCTTCGAGTCTCCTCAAGAGAGAATGAACACAATTGAAGAATTAGGAAACATGTAGTACGAAATCATTAATAATTAGGACCAAACTTAGAAGAAAACACATGTGAAAATCCATTTTTCCAAGTAAAAGTGTGCAAATAAAAGCCAAGAAACATGCATTTCTTGGCATATTCTGTTAGGTAATCCTAGGTCAATATTGATGAGAAAAATTATTAAAAATTCACATGGACATCCGTTGAAGAACCAGAAGATTCTTCAATTCAATGAATTGTCATGTGTTGCTTATTCTTAAAGAAAATTAATTATTAGACTTTCACTAGTTAAAATTAGGTTTGAATCCCTTGCATTTTTAGAATAAATACATGGTGATATTTATAGGCCAATTAATCCACATAGTGAACCATTTAGATATTTTATGGTTTTAATTAACACATCCAGTATATGGTTACATGTATGCTTATTATCTAAGTTAATCGCACAATTTCCTGATTATGGAATTAAGAAAATCCGTCTTGATAATGCTGGTGAATTTACTCAAGCATTCAATGATTATTGTATTTCAATTGGGATAATTGTTGAACATCCTGTAGCTCATGTTCATACACAAAACAATTTGGCAGAATCATTTATAAAACGTTTACAATTAATTGCTAGACCAATGTTTAAGAGAGCCAAGCTTCCAATATCTATATAAGGCTATGTGATTTTGTAGGTAGGATCATTTATGTTGGAATACAGAAACAAGCAGTAGAAGAAAAAAATGATCATTAAGCATTCTAATTCATTAATTTTTTCTTCAAATTCAGCATGCTCATAAACTAAAAAGAGAGTTTCAACACTAACCTTTGAATTACCTCTTGAATCACGATCTTCAGCTGCAATCTCCTTTTTCTTTGGTTGTAAACCACCATAAGGTCTTCCCTACTATTCTTTTAGAGCCTTAGATTGAGTTGTGAGACTCAAAACAAGCTTGAATTAGGGAAAATTGAGGTGAAGAACTGGTTTTTCAACAGTGTGAAGAACACTTCTTCAAACACTGTTTTTGGGGCAAAATTCAACTACTTACATGTCTGATTTCTACTCAGAACTGAAGTTTATATTGCATGACTTACAAGCAATAACCTTATGCATGAATTCCAGTTCAAGCTTGAGAATTTGAGCTGTAAAATTAATGGAACCATGAATGAGCTACTAGGTTGAAAAAGTGGAATAATCCCGCTTTGAGATTTTCTCATTTTCTTCATTTTCCATTTAATTTTGAAACTATTTACAAAATTAAATTTTAATATCAGTTTTTAATCTTAAAATTAAAATTGAAATTAATTTTACAAAAATTAAAACAAAATTAATTTTCTAATAAAATTAATAATAATTAATTACAATTTAATTAATTCTAATTAATTTAATATCAAATATTAAATTAATTCCACACTAATTCCACCACCATGAATCCCTATTCATGAATTTAATATTTAAATCATATTTAAATATTAACCAATTCTCCAATTTCGTTTAATTCCAAAATTAAACGTGTAATTATATCACATATAATTACTAATTCCCTTAATTCGTATTTGAACGATTCAAATTAACTTATCACGCTATTCTAAGGCTTATCCGTTTGTGAGCTAGTAGGGGGATCTAATGGACCTACAGATCATGGGCTCCAGCAATCCGAGATTAATTGGCTAATCTCTTTAACCAAATTAACCTTCATTCGTTAACTATCAGGACATTACACTAAAGCCCGTAGTTGCACTCCTCTCACTGTAGATATATTGTGTCCACTTGCTATAACCATGATTAGTAAGTTAATCTTCACAGGTTGTTTGTAATAACAGCTAGGTCAAAAGAATTTTTTACCCCCAAAATTACCTCTTGCACAGAAGCTAAACTGCTTCCAATGAAAGTAGTAGTGAAGTAGCTCAATAAACATAGCAAACACCGGCTAGATAAGTGGGGTAGACAGGCTGCTAATTCAGGGGATTCTTTGTTGATAGAAGGCATTCGCGAAAGTCGCCGATGAAGAGAAGCTTTACTAAAAGAGGGCTTCTCATTATGTGGATACAAAGGCTTCAAGTGGTGCGGTTCCCACAGGAATTGCAAACACCTGAAGAGAGCGGGTCCAACCCGATACGATATCCTTCTTTCTAGGGAAAGAAGTATTCATAGTTCAATCTATTATAGCCCGACAGTCTAACAAGCGTAGATTACACTGGAACTGGTGTAGTGGAACTAGCACGATGAACAATTCTCGTCTAGTCAAGTGAGCCCCTCTCATTCTCTATAATCCCTATAGTTGCCCTGTATAAGCATTCTTAATATGCCCTACTAATGAAAGCAAAAAAAAAAAAAAAAGCATAAGTTGCCTCGTTCGTGCTCCCGTCTTTCCCACTACCATCTTCAGTGGATGGCCCCCTACTTTTATATAGCTATTTATTGGTGCCTTTGCTTCCCGCAGCTTCTTTTACTATAGCTTTTCCGCTATCCCTGCTATTTTTATTCAACCGCTACAAGATCAACAATTCCATGAGCTTGGGCTTCTGTTGTTGACATAAAAACATCTCTTTCCATGTCTTCGGATACAACCCATAAGGGTTTGCTATTCTTTGTACATAAACCCTAGTGATGGTTTCACGCAGCTTCAGTAGTTCTTTTGCTGCTAGGATAAATTCTCTCGTTTGTGCCTCATAAAAAGAACTAGCAGGTTGATGGATCATTACCCTGATGATTTCATAAATGGTTTTCTCTATCTCACATCATGATTATAAGGAAGATGCGAATAGAGAAGCAAATGTTCCTAGTCCCACTGATCCTCCAATGAACAATTGATTTGTGATCCGGTCATTAAACCAAGTCCTTCTCGGGCCAATGAGAGGGTGGGGCCCCTTGTTCAAGACTCGAAGTCAGCACTTAAAGGAATAACCTCTCTACTACCCCTGAAAACTGGTAGGAGTGAATTTCGTCTTGTACCCTATGTCCCTAGCTATCTACCCGATATTATCCCTAAAATGGGAGGTTTATTGAGTCGGCGCTGTTGAGCCAAACCTCACCTATGAAAATCTAAGGATAATCCCAAATAAACAGGAGTTTATAGTTAGCTCAAAATTTAGGTCAAGTTACCTAGTCATCGTTTTGAAATAGTCAGTCTTAAACAGTAAACAACTTTATAAAGTAAGGGTGACTTATTTCTTGGACCGATCTTGCACAAACTTATTGCATAGGATGCCCCCACTCCTTATGTCACAACATATACGAATCAAAATTACTTTGCCTGTAGCACTTTATAACTCCTTGCAACAACTAGTAACAACTATAGAGTGAGCCGCATCCGATAGTGTTACCAGAATAAAGCACTCATCCTTATTCATATACTGTAGATCATTTAGACTATTTAATTGAACATAATCCACTCGTATGTCTCCACATAAAGTTCAAGTACTCATGTAATAGTCATGGATCTTTTAGTTTATTGGATTTATTTCTAAGACGAAATAAGCAATTCATATATTCAATACAACCTTATTGAATCAGACTTCAATAACAACTTTATTGATTTATAGAATGAGTTTATTGTATACAAACCACGAGTTTTAGGACATAAAACCCAATAGTTTATACGAATTAAGCCAGCAACTTATCATAAATATTCCTCAATACAATTAGCATATAGCTAGGAGTCTAATATTTCTCATCTGCGAATTTTTAGATGTACAGTATATGCTCCAATTGCTTTACCACAACGTACTAAAGTGGGTCCTCAAAGATGTTAGAAATATGTTGGATTTGTTAATTGTCATTTTAATGGGAAAAAATTTCCAACATTAGAGGGAGAAATTCATAAGTAGGAAAAAGAAATTACATAGAACGCGTCTTCACTGTCTCATTTAGATCCTCATACAAATCAATGTGAACTGGAAATTCAAAAGATAATTAATATTCAAAATATAGAAGATCAAATGTTAGATGCATTTACAAATGAAAGTGACAAAATATACCAGCTGCAAATGTACCC